>NC_060272.1:8718970-8734880 GCF_021613505.1 Equus quagga
GATAAAGTAGTGAAGAAACTAAACATAATTCCTGATCAATGATGTTTATAACAGAATGGGTATAATGGTAGACATTCTTGGCTTATGTATTTGTTTCATCCACTTAAGGGAGTGTAAAGGAGATACATGAGAGAGAGAAAAACATTATTCCTTTCTCTACTAATTATAATAAAATTTTAGAGGTATGGGAGTGATGGAACAGAAAATGGAGGAATTATAATAAAAATCAGAAAGATATCAAAGTCCAAACTAAAACTATCCAAATTTAATTGAGAAAATAATCAGAAGGATAGAATTCATGTTTACTTCCATTGCCCTATCAAATCAACCATTTTTATTTTCCATGCTCTCTTTCTGTCTCTGACAGGCACGATTAGGCATTTTGGGTGGCTTGGTTAGAACACGGACATTGTTAGTCCAGACTTATCTCCCTTTTCCCTCCACACACCACCTGTCAATCTGTTTCTCTTTATTTATATTTTCAGAAGTTTTTGTGTTATGACAGTGGAAGAATGGGAAGAGTTTAGAGTAGAAAGTCTTGAAGGAACTGCTAGGCTGAAACTGAAGGAAAGCTGAAACTGGTATTGCCATGGTGGTAGTCCCCTATTCAGAAAAATCTAAATTTCTGCAATGAGTGACTTATTGGGACAAAGGGACAAAAAATTAAAGTCAAAAGCCCTCAAGAGTTGGAGGCCCTATAGAAAATCTCACCCAAATTAAGCAGAAAACTTAGGGCTCTCCTCCCAGGTAAGTCTGAATCAGAAGTGAACTAGGAACTTGCAACTCAGATACACATTGCCTGGGTAGTCCAGGGACACCCAAACTATGAACTTGTTTAAGGTGGTCTCCAGTTGGTAATGCCCCCAACCTGAGTGTGACAGAGGCAAAGTCAATTAATCTCTGGAGCAAGGCACCTTCATTGGAGTCTTCACATTTTCAAATCAGTTTCTAAACATGATGTGCAGTTGACCAAGTACAGGTGGAGAATTCTCTGTGAATGGGAACCAGCAAAAACAGCCCACAAAGTCTGTAAATACTGGAATTATCAGACACAGACTAGAAAACAACGTTTACTATATTTAAAGGGGAAAAGGTAAGTATATGCAAGGAAATAGGCAACTCTATGAGTGACCTAAAAAATTTGAAAAAGATCAAAGGGAACTTATATAAATGAAATATGAGTAACTAAAACGAAAAAGTCAATAGGTGAAATAGGTACATTAGAAATAGATGAAGATAAAATTAGTGAGTTAGAAGAGGTCAGAAGAAATTACATAGACTACAGCAGAGAAATTAAGAGACATGGGAGGCAGAGTGAGATGTTATAATGCATGTTGGATCAGAGTCCTTGAAGGAAAAGACAGAATGGGTTAAGATAATATTTGAGGAAGTAATCACTGAGAATTTTTAAGAAGTGATGAAAGATACCAATACTCAGATTCAAGAATTGCGATGAATTCCAAGTATATAAATGCAAAGAAATTTAGATATAGACATATCAGGGTGAAACTGCAGAATACCAAAATTGAGTGAAAAATTTAAATGTAACTAGAAAAAATAAAGAGATTAAAAGAAATTAATTTGAAAGGAAAAAATTTAAATAAGTAATTAATTTTTCAACAGCAGTAATATAAGCTAAAAGTGGAATGATATCTCCATGAGCTGAATAAAATAACTGTGAACTCTAGAATGCTATACTAAGTGGAAATTTCTTTCAAGTATTAGAACAAAAACTAGACACCATTCAGCAGAAAAGCAGTGAAAAGATTTGTTACTAGTAGGACCTCCTTAAAAATAATTTCATGCTATGAACTTCAAGCAGACTGTAAGTTAGCCCTGGTGGTAGGTCTGAGATGGAAGCAGAAAAAACCAAAAAACATTGGGTAAATATGCAGATAAATCTAAATAGGCTTTTATTGTAAAATCAAACTTATTTCATGGAGTAAGTAATGGACCAAATGTAGGGTTAAAACATTTTCTGCTACAGCATATTATTCAAATGAGAGGTAGAAATAAGAGAAAAGTGTTGTGATGCCATTATATTATTCAGGAGGAATATAGAGATATCAATTCATTACATACTTAGATAAATTAAGTATATGTGGTAAAATTTCTAAATATAGAATAGACAGACAGCATGGAATTTCCAAACAAGCTGAGGAAATATTCTTGAACGAGACCATATTATTCAATCAGAGAGGCAAGACTGGGATAAGAGGAGACTGTCATGAGCAGGCTGGAATCCCAGAAGCATGAGCTGAAATAAAGCTTGATATCCACAGGTAGGAAACCAGGAAGGAAAGAGAAAAGTAGAAAAGAAGTAACTGCAGGCCCAGCTGCTACTTGGAGTATCTGATCCTCAGGAAAGACTTGGTGTTTCTTCTTCTCCTTTTTTTTTTTTTTTTTTTTTTGGTGAGGACGATTCACTCTGAGCTAACGTCCATTGCCAATCTTTCTCTTTCTTTTGCTTGAGGAAGATTAGCCCTGAGCCAACATCTGTGCCATCTTCCCCTATTTTTTACGTGTGGGAAGCCTCCACAGCATGGCTGATGAGTGGAGAAGGTCTGCACCCAGGATCCAAACCTGCAAACCTGGGACAACAAAGTGGAGGGCGTGGAACTTTAACCACTCGGCCACAGGGCCGGCCAGCAAGACTTGGTGTTTCTTCTTAAAGAGTTTCTACCTAATTAAGTCAGCCTGAGGAAGGGTACTATTCCATTTGATCCACTCAAAATCAACTGATTTGGGACTTCAGTCCTATCTGCAAATACCTCCACAGCAGCACCTAGATTAGCATTTGATCGAATAACCAGGGGGTGTGTGCTGCTCCCTCCTTGCCCCAATTCTCCCCATGAGTCTCCCTGGGGGAATCTCCACCCTGACTGGAAATGTACGAAAATGGAATTCTGGGTACTGGAATTCAGCTGAATCAACTTGGCGCGTAACAAATGCATCATAACATCCATTTTAAGAAATTATAAATAAGAGCGAAATCAATGAAAAGACTCAGAAAGAAGCAATACTAGACATAAAAGCAAAATTCAATTAAATTGAAAATAAAAAGTGAAAAGATCGATAAAACAAAAGATTGGTTCTTTGAAAAGACTTAGAAAATTGGCAAAAGAAGGGAGAGTTAGAATAAAGAGAGAGAAGAGTGAGAGATGCACAAATATTTGTAAGGAGTTGGGACATAAATGTTGCACACTCTGAAAAGAAAATAGAGAATTTCATAAAAACCTTATGCCAACAAACATGAAAATTTAAAGCGATGAATTCCTAAATGTATTTTACTCAAGATATATTGGAAAACCGTACATTGGTGTCAAAAATTGAATTGGTAGTCAAAAATCTTCTGTGAAAAAAGAATCATTCGCTTATGGCTTCTAGGAAAACGTACACAAAAGCATTATATATATATAGTTTCCATTTCACACACACACTAATAAATACAGAACTAACCTCACTCATGAGGCTAGCATAACCTGGTTCCAACTTTTAAGGAGACAATGGAAGAAAGGAAAATTACATGCTAGTCCTAGTCATAACCTCGTATGCAAAAATTATAAAGCAAAAATTAGTAAATCAAATCAATCATACATCGTAAAAAGGATTATATGCCTTATCGACTTTGGTTTATCCCAGGAATGCAATGTAACTGTAACATTATAAATTTAATCAACGTAGTTCACCACATTAACATAGTACAGATGGAAATTACACTTGCTTTAGCAAATGCAGAAAAAAATTCTATAAAATTTACTATCCACTTATGATTTTTTAAAAGCCTTTCAACAAACAAAAAATAGAAGAGAATTTCTATTCTGTAGATAGAGAATATCTACCAAAAAAGTCTTCAGCAAGCATCATAACTGCAAAACAGTGAAAGCTTTCTTTGAGTTCAAGCAAAGGGGAGGTGTCTGCTTTCCCCACTCATATTCAATGTTGTAATGTGCTAGCTAGTGTAATAAGGTGAGAAAAAGAAAAGGTGTAAGGTATGGGAAGAAAGAAAGAAAATTGTCCTTCTTCACAAAGGACATAGTTGTGTTGGTAGAAAATGCAAATGGATCTGTATCCATTTTCTAAGAATAAACAAAGATTTTCTCAAAGATGTTAAAAGAAAAGAAAAAAGGAGAGTAAGTCCCCCCCCAAACTGTGGCAAATACAGAAACAGTAATGAGTGAAGCAGCCTTATTAGATGTCATTGCATTCTATAAGGCTATAATAAGTAAAACAACGAGGTTCAAGTGCATGCATGAAAAAATGAAGAGATCCACATAAAAAATCCAGATATGTACTCAAATACATAGAGTAATTTGTTACAAGCTAAATGTGGCTTTTCATACAGTAGGAAAAATGATTATTTAACAAATGGTAAAAGGAAAACTGTGTAGCCTCTGAAAAGAAAATGAACATTGAATTCTACTTCATACCTTATATCTAATACGTTATACATTCCTTGAAATCAAAGTATCAATATAAACAAAAGTTCTAGAGGAAAACATGGGAGTTGCTGTTTTTGTTTTCTTTTTAATGATCACACAATGAGGAAAGCCATTCTGAGTACAAGATAAAACACAAAAATCATAAGAGGAGGGGCCAGCCCCGTGGCCGAGTGGTTAAGTTTGTGCACTCCACTGTGGCAGCCCAAGGTTTCGCTGGTTGGGATCCTGGGCGTGGACATGGCACCGCTCGTCAGGCCATGCTGAGGTGGCATCCCACATGCCACAACTAGAAGGACCCACAACTAAAATATACAACTATGTACTGGGGGGATTTGGGGAGAAAAAGCAGAAAGGAAAAAAACAAGATTGGCCACAATTGTTAGCTCAGGTGTCAATCTTTAAAAAAAAAAAAATCATAAGAGGAAAGGTTGATATATATGACTGCACAAAATTAAAAGTGTCCATAGTGAAAAAAATATGAAATCTTAAAACAAGCTGACAAACTGGGACTATTTGAGACATATGTTAAACAAATTCCTAATTTCCTTAATACTTTGATAAAGTGATTCTAAAAATATAGTAAAAGGAAAACAATTCATTAGAATCATAGGCAAAGGATATGAACAAAAAGTTTCCAGAAAAATATTTCAAATATGCGAAAGCGTCCTCAAGCTTGCTCACCTCGAGAGAGGTGAGCAAATCGAGACAGCAGTGTTCACCTAGAAGACGGGCAAAAAGTGAAGTTTCTAGTGATACACCTGTGCCAAGGATGTGGGAAAACAGCCCCTCACACCTGAGTACAAATATTCTTGATCTCTCTGCAGGACTAATGGACGTTATCCTTCAGAATGTAAAATGTATGTACTCTTTACCTACTGATTCGACTATTGAGTACGTAGTCTACAAATACACCCCCACCTGTGTGAAAGTGAACAGAAGCAGGAGTAATTACTGCAACCTTATTTGTATTACTAAAAGAACAGAAATAGCCTCATGTAAATACAGGTGACTGGATGGTAATAATGACACATCTGGTCAATGAAATATTAGGCATCCCTTAAAAAGAATAAGGTAGCGCTTATATATCCATATGGAGTTATCTTCCAGATATCATTTTAGTGCACACATTGCATTTGTGTGGGAAAAATGTGTGTGTATGCATGTACACACAGACGTATGTGTAAAATTTTGTGATCATCTCTGGAGAGATACTCAGGAAAACAATTGTCCATATGAAGAGAAAACAGGTGCTCAGGAATAGATGCCAAGAGAGAGAATTGATACCTTTTCTAGCCCCTTGCACCCTTTAAATCTGGCCTCACATGTATTAGTATTCACAAAATAAATACAATTTTTAAAAATTGGTATGATACTATTTTTTCAGTTGAAAAGATAAAGTAAAAATACCTCCATAGTTATAAACTACACATATTGGAGAGTATTGCAAAGAAGTATCCCCATCTTAAAGGTGATCACATTAACGTTCTGAGAACTTAATTACCTTCTCCAGGCCATCGAAATATTGATCAAGGGAGTGAGAATTTAAATCCAGATCTTTCTACAAAATCCAGCCTTTTAGTTATGTTATTTAATACCTCCATATTCTACTTTTTAAAAATTCTATACATTTGGGGCTCTATGAAAAGTGGCAATAACAGAATCCAACAGAGAAAAATTGCATATAATTGTTTGAATAAAACTTGACATGAATTCCCCGAACTAAACACAGTGCCTGGTACATGGTATATGCTCAATAAATATTGGTTGAATGAATTAGTGAATAAAAGAATGAAAGAATGAGTGAACGAATGATGCATGTTGACTTTGAAGGTTTTTGGCGTGTACGACAACAGTAAACTCACTTCAGAATGATTTGTATGTGGTTGAATGGGAACACTCTCTGATATAGCAGTATGTTTTTCAAATGAACTGAAATTTGACACATATTGTATTTATTTTATGTAAATTCCCCAAATAAAAAGAAATCTTTTTCTCTCATTGTCCATGTAAATTAGGGGAATTCATCCATCTCAAATTACAGAGTAATTTTTAACTGTATTAGATGGTGTATTTATAGACACAGACATCAAGGAACAAGATGAATTACTTGAGCTTTTTTATACAGATCTTATTTTGAAATTGTCAACGATTTTTACTGTGAAGGTGTGGCAATGTGACATTACCTTTAGAGAGCTTCAAAGCAGCAAAAGCGTGTCACAGATCCAAACGCGGCTCTGAGTGCCAAGAACATAGCTAATATACATGGGAATTGTTCCAAAAAACCCATATGGCGATGTGAGTTGAACATCTTTTACAGCGGCAATTCCATTCTAACCCAAGTTCTTTCCTTTAAATAGCACCTCTTTTATTTCCTGTAGTCAAGCTGGCTGTATGATCCCTATGCTCGCCAAAGCCCGTGTCTGGGATGTGCATCTCCAGGAACCACAGTGCTAAACCTTTCTTTTCACTAGCCTGCTCTGCCAAAATCCATCTTGACACACCTTAAATTATATTAGATCAAAGGCTGAAAATTATATGCCATCAAAAGTAGAAAGATAAAAAGTTTATCTACCGCATTAGGGGTGTGCGATGTTTTTAAAGCACTTGATGTTTGAGTGAAACCTTATTAAATGTCTCTGCGGTGCAGCCTGGCTTACTTCCTTGGAATATTTGATGGATATATTGTAATAGGCTGGTGGCAAATTCGAAGTGGCATATTCAGTACGTGTTCAGGATGTTTATGCGTTCCCTGATTCTTGTGGTACTCAGTCTAATTGGAAATAAGGTTTACGTGGTGAGAGCGTTGGAGCAATGACATGCAATCCTATAAAACTGAGTTCTGCCTCTGGCACACCATTGCCTTTAATGGATTTCTACATATTTGGATGGTTTTATAATTTCTCCTTAAAAAGTAAACCTGTAAACGTCAGGAAGAATATTTTTTCTCCTAATGGAGTGTGCATGCCAAGTTGACTTTGTTGCAACGTCTGTAGGTGGGCTGCAGTAAAGACTAGGGAAATTGAAAGAATTTTCTGAAATATGTTCCTTTTCTTGAAGGATTATTTTCTTAAATAAATTGTAAACAAGGCAATCTGTATCCAGGTTTCAAATTGATAAGCAGATAATGCTATCATCAAGCATATTGTGTTAAAGGGTCTTTGATGGAAGTCACTAAAATGCACAGTCTGAATAATTCAGTACTCACCCTCAAATACGCATTAAGATAAGAAATTAACAGTTTTTGCTGTTGCCGATATCAAAAATTTTCTGGTGGAACTAAACTATTATATGCCCTTGGTATTTTTGCAACCTTAATTTTTTTCCAATTATTATGTAGATTTAAAAACATGTTAACCTTTGGGAATATTTTGTATATCCATGTGCTACTTAGAAAATACATTTTATACTCAACAATCATAAAATAGTTTTTACTGCATGGTTTCATAGCAGGTAAGTAAAATTGTAATCATTTGTTTCAACATAATTGGATTAAGTTTCAAGAGATAAGTAATTTCAGCATGAAATTCTCTGAAAAATTCACTTGAAAATAATTTTCATTAGCTTACACTCGAAGCAGAGAAAATTGAAGTCACTTTGCTTTATCATTTGTTTCTGAAAACATTCATGAGTTTACCTAGAATTTCTTAGGAGGATAAACGTTCTCAAAGTTCTTTTGGAAGCATATATTTAATGGGGAAATCAGTTTTTCATATTGTCATTTTAAAATTCAATATCTAATTTGGATACTAATATGAAAAACTTATTAATTCATTCACTTTAAAAATGGGGTTAACCCCAAATATATTTTAAGTCCTGTATTATTCATAGGAGATTAAAGAAAATAAAGATGCCATGGCTCAGCTTCATTGAGTACAAACAGCATTGACAACCTATTCCACGAGGCTTGTTATATTGCTTAAAAGAAATAAGATCCATATAGAACTGAACGTAACAAACTTTTAAAAATAGACACTATCACCATATATTTATTGAGTCCCTACATTATGATGCTGTCTACGTTACACTGTTAAGACTGCTACCTATTGCTAAAATGCTTGTAATCATGTGATGACAAGAGACACACAATGAAGTAATTTCAGCACCTGGTGATGAATGCTCTGAGGTGTGTGGATAAAGTGCTATAGGAACAGGAGAGAGAGCTACAAATAGCTAAACAAAGCTTCAGGGAAAATAGGACTTTTGAATTGGGGTCTTGAAATTCTTTCTAAGCAAAGAAATAGCTTGAGCAAAGGCTTGGAAGTTTATTAGAGTTTGACATATTTTGATTTGGAAAAGGGAAGAAATTTGGTGTGGTTGGAGTCTAAGTGTTTTGGGAGAGAATGGCCAAGGATAAGCACAGAGCGTGGTTGGTAGCAGACCGTGAAGGTTTTCCACCTGTATGCCAAAAATCTAGGCTTTCCTTTTGAGCTGAAGGGAGGGTGGGGGCAGCCAACATTAGTTAGAGAAGTGACAAATTCCATTTGGATTTATAAATATATTCTGCTGATAGTGAAAGAGTTGATTGCAACAGGGAGAGGTAAGAAGACGTCAATTTCAGCTGGCTTTATGAAAGATGACTTGAGATCTTGAAATTGGAGATAAAGGGCAAGAGAGCATGGGCAGGATTTTTTGGCCAACTGGACATCAGTGAACATACACAAAGAAAAGTTAGGAGTAACAATCTTGGCAATGACATCATTAGCCAAAATTTGGAAATGTCATTTTGATAGAATAGATCAAATGCAATTGACGGTATGAAAATTCAATGAAAGAACCATAATTTCTGAAAACTAAGATTTTTAAATACCAAAGATAAAAGCTGAAAGTCATTGTAACTTTGGTTCTCCCTACAAAAACTGGCTTAAACAATAAGAAAAATCCACAAGTGCATTTTGAAACTATTTAACACACTCTCGGCTCAATATAAATGATTTATCCAGCAGTTAATTTTTTCTTGGACAGCACAGCAAGGGGTGGTCATGCCTGAAGGGACAAAGGGTTGGACAGGGATGAAAACTAAAGCCAATGAAAGGCTAGGGACAGAAACTACTGAGTGGGCAGGAACACTGAGAGCAGAAGGGTGGGAGGATGGGAAGTGCAGCCAAGGCTGTTTCCTGGTTGTCACTAGTTGTAAATACCAAGACAGGAAGGCTCTCAAAGCCATAGCCCAGAGGGGCCACTTGATTGGCACTAGAGAAGTACCAGCAAGATAATGGGGGCCACGTGAGGGAAATAATGTAAGTATGCCTGTAAATCTACAGCTGCTATCATAGAAACAACTCTCAACAACAGCCAGCTGATGGTGGGTGGGAGCTGGTGTCTTCCTGTGAAGGTACTCCACCTAATTATCTTGCTGCAGATAGTGCCCTAGTGCATTCTCATTGCCTGGTAAGTCTTCGACTTGCCTTGCCAAGGGTGTGATCCAAAATAGGATGGGATGATATGAAGAGGGTGGTGCTTCAATAACCTACAGGGTTTGCCTCCTGAAGATCTCCCTGGTATTTGGACTGCAGGACTGTGAAGGGGCCTCTCACCAGTGAATTACAGCTACAGGGCAGAGATCTACCCCCACAGAGAGACTTCAGGAAACTGCATTCTGGATTTTGTCCTGGGCAGAGGAGAAACAGTATAGCATTACAGAATCATGGATAACTTTTTCTTTAAGCCTAGCTGTACTTCTAATTTCTTTGCTTATTTATTAAGAGTGAGAACTACCTTTCCCACCGGGTTAGGTCTTACTTTACAATTCTTAAATGTGTTAAAGCTATTTGTGGGTCTCCTCTGAACTATCATCAGGTTCTCTCTGTGCCTCTGACGTTATGGAGATGGTCTTCTGGAAGTAGTCAGTCTGTGATGTCAACCCAATTAAAAAGCAAAAACAAACAACTAGACCAGACTTTTCACACTCTGAAACACCAACTCTCGTCTTTGACCTTTTAGTGACTAAGACTTATTTAAATTAAAAATTATTTATTTGCTGTTAAATAAATTATTGGCCAAATAATTTGGCTCTGTAATGCAGTATGGTCATTACCCTGTGCAGTTAACCCTGTGTTTCTCCGGAGTCCTGTGCTTTGATTTTATGACTTCCAAGATGTTTATGTAATTTATTTTTTTCATATCTTCCAGTTACTTGAGTCCAAGCAGACTGATCCACAAAAATCGCATTCAAGGAATTCTGAAGAGTAAGACCCTGATTCCTGGTATCAGTCGCCCTTGAAAACCAACCTCAGTATTACAGAGCTGCCGGTGAAATAAATGATCTTTAAAGGACTTTACAGCAAGTTATAGAAAATTCAATTTATGACTCACCCTAGTATTGAGAAACTTCCTTAGAGTCACTCCCTAAGATTGGAATACCTTTCTCCCACAGTTAATATAAACAAATTTCTTACTCTCCAATCCTCTCATCTTTGGCCTAGTATTTTAGTCTACGTAGATATACTATATTGTTATTTAGATATCCCTATTTCATGATTTCTATTAAGATTATTTTCTTGACTTGTGATTAACTCATTTGCAGTGATTTACAAGCATTTTTAGTTATATGGTTATGTGTTTTATTCTGGATTTGGTGTTTCTGTATTGGAAACGTGATAAAGGACCAATATTTAGAGTTTAAAGAACAGAGTTTGAGTCCAATTATCACAATAACTGGTGAACTAGATATCTATTGTTGGTTAACAAACTATCCCCCAAACACAGTGGTTTTAAACAACAATCATTGTATCGTATTCCTTAATTTTGTAGGTCAGGAATTGGGCGAGACTCAGCTGGGTGCCTTTTCTATCTGTGTGTGTTTATGGAGAGGCTGCTCAGAGACATATAGCTGGTGGATAGGCTTTCTGGAGGGTGTAAGATGGCTTTCTTACATGTCTGGACCTTGACAGGGATGCTAGAAGTTTGGGCTCATCTGGGACTGGTAACCACCACACCCACATGTGGCTTTTCCAGCATGGCAGTATCAGGTTAATGGTATTTCTACATGCCAGCTCAGGAGAGCCAGTGAGTGTTTCCAAGACAGTAGATGCAAACCTGCTTATGACTAGTCCTGGAAGCCCCAGAAAGTTACTTCTGGTGGATTCCATTGGACACGCAAGTCATTAAGGTCAGTTAGATACACAACTCAGTGGGAGGACTAGAAAGAATTGTTGTCATCTCTATTCTAACACACCTTGGCAATTTTTGACTGGTGTGATTTTTTTCCTGTTCTCATTTTCATGATTTCTTGAATGAGAGTGAAATAGCAAATGTCAACCTCATGAGTTGTTATGACGATTGAATAAACTTCATGAAATTACTTAAATTGTTATTCACATTCCTTATTAATTTGTTCCTTGAAATTAATTTTGTTTCTGGTCCCATTTTTAATTATTCGTTATTCTGAATTTGGATCCCATCCTCAAGTTGGCACCATTTTACCCCTTATGAATACTTGTATTATGTCTCAAATTCAATTAAATCCTTTTTGATGCTGTCTTTACTGAGCATGGTCTATAGGATCCCCTGGTGGGTCTTAGAGTTCTAATTATGTCTGCCCACAAATTAGGCTTCAGTCTCCACCTCCTCTTAAAAATATGTCATTTCTCTTATATAGGGAGTGGTTAATGGCCTTTATGCGTACTGTTTTCTCTGGAAGAAAATCTCTTCTTTCAGATATCAAGTCTCTCTCTCTCTCTCCTTTGCTCAGTTCTCTGTTCAAAAATCATTTATCCAAGAGGCCTTTCTTGAGTGCCCTGTCCTAAATAGCATTGGGCCTCTATGCTCTGTTGGATTACTACCTATCCTTTTACCCTGCATTATGCTTTGCTTCAAAGCACTTTCACCCCCTGACACAATATGAATGTGTTTATTTATTCTACATTTTTGCCAACTGAATGGAAGCTTCATGACAGCAAGAACATGTTTCTGCATCTCTGAATCCCCAGGACATAGAACAGAGCCTGGCACAGAGTAAGTGTTTAATAAGCGACATAGATAAATGATTGAAAATGATTTGGGAGATGAAGGTCAAACACAAGAAACTGATACAATTGCTAAAAAATCACTTTATATAGGTCAATAGGTATTAAATTATTGCTTATAAAATTTAATTTCATTGGATATGGTATATTTCTGATATAAATTTAGGTGTGTCTGTATGAATGTAACTGAACAGCAGATTGTAATCAAGATGTTCTTCTCACTCTCTTTTTCTCTCATTTTCACTCTTTATTGTATTAGCCATCTCTGCCCCCACACCAGAGATTAAATGCTTTGGTTTGGGACATGAGCACAGACATACCCTCAAAATGGTTGGTTTAGTGGTTGATTGCCCATCTGAGCCATGAAGTTAATGGACTGTTGAAGATGTAGGGTAATCAGTATTTGGCTAATGATGGTTTCACAGAAAGCAACGGTATTCAGAGTGATCTGGCCAGGACCAACTCTGGAGTGACCCCATTTGGGTTGGCCAATCCACATGCCAGGTAGAGCTGTTAATATGCTCTAGCCAAGAGCTAAGCAGGCACTTCTGAGAACTTGGCGGTGGCGGGGGGGGGGGGGGGGGGGGACATTTGTCTGACCAGTTTTACCACCTTAGTATGGGTTTGTTTGGATATACAGTAAGCAAAACAGAAAAAAAAAAGAACTCGTGCATTTAATCAAGACATATTGATGGTTAGTCGTTTTTAATAACAGCCACATCAACAATTCTCCTTTTTTGTTTTCGAATTGGTTTTTGGTTGTCTTGTAAACAGAGGCCCTCAGCCATAAATTAAAATTAATGATACTTAACCACATGTTCGTCGTTATGCTGAGGTCTTTGAGTGTTTCTCCCCATAGTTAGTAGACATTTCAGCCACATGTACGATAAGGAACTACAGGATTTCCGAATCTTTTTTTAGCGAAAAGGAGCAACAGAATTTTAAAGCAGAAGCGTGAAATGTGAGTGATTGCAAGTCTCACTGAAGTGGCAAATAACATGCTCCATGTGAGTATCTGAGATTTGTTTTCTTGTGCGCTTTTGATCTCAGAACACCTAACAGAGCTGGGGCGGAAGCATTTTGCTAACCTGTTGCATCAGTGCTAAAGATGAAAGAAAACAGTCCTCATCTTCACCGTGGTGCTGATTGTCCCATACATAGGAAACTATCCAGTTAACCTTGCCTGTTGTCATACCGAGAGTTTTATTAAAAATAAACAGTGCGTGTCAGGGTAGAAAAATGTGGGATTTCTGCTTAGATGCCCACAACTCTTTCAAATACTTCATTAAAATGTGCAGGAAGACTCCTTCAGTGCTGTGAGCAAAAATATTGTTATGGAAACTGAGGTCTGTTATCATAGCTTCATTGACTTGCAGTGATTACTTAATACATGAGTTTACGTTTGAAAATATCCAACATGATAATATGAATTTACACCCACCGTCCTATTTCTTTTATTTTGACAAATATGGAAGATGCTGTTTTGTTTTGACACTTGGAGGAGATGTTCTTTTTATTAAAAAAAGAACAGTAATGAGCTTTTAGTTATCGATCTTACTAGATTTCCCTATCATAAGGAAATCTGATACTGATGAATCTACTATGTTCACAGTAAGTAATCTTAGGTGTGTGCATAATTTCCAACAGAAGTTTTTATATTTCAAGGGTTTTGTATTTGATCTTACCAGGATTTGTCATAAGACACCTTGTGTAGCTCTTGTCCAGACACAAAGTATATCCTGGGAGCCAGAGGAGGAGCCTGACCATAGCGTGAGGAGGCAATGCTGTTCCACCACCTACATGACACCCTCTTCAGCAGAAGACCAGCGCGCTTGCCAAGTGCATCTGAACAAGGCACCATTCCTCTCTCAGCATGATTAGAGCTAGTCTTCCTCCTAGGAAGGCTTATAAGGATAAATTCAGAAGGAAATCGGAAGAGCACGAGGTGTCCCGCAGAGAGCCCTAGGCTGGATATCCAGAAGTCAGATCTACTTGCAAATAGGTGGCACTGGGGGTGTCATTTCATATCTCCAGGAGCTGCTTTTCCAGGAGCAAAATGAGAAGGCTGTTTAGAAGTGCTGGAAAGACCCTCCCAGCATTGAAGTGCTTATGATTCCATGGATTTGGTGATTGTAATTTCACTTTCCTGCCTATTAGGGACACACCTGTGTCTACGCTGCAGGGTAGATAGGGCGCCTGCTCCCCCCTCATCATGATCCATTATCTGCGAAGCAAGAAATAAACCCATTCAAAGTGCTGCACTGCGAAGTTGATAGTATTTTCTGATCATTTCTACTCTTTAAGAGGACATATAACATTCTGGGTTAAAAAAACAAAAGGAAAAATACAGCTCCTCTAGTCAGACTACTAGGGCTTAAAATGTAGCTCCTTTCCTTATGTGCAGTATAACCTCATCCAAACTGGTAACTTCTCTGTGCTTCAGTTTTCTCATCTGCAAAACAGGGACAATAATAGTATGTACCTCTTAGGATTATGGGCATTGAGTTAAAATATTTAACATAGGAAGGAATCAGTAACATTAGTTATTTCTATTTTCTTGAACAAATTAGAAACTAGTATGAAAGTAAGTTATTGGGAAGGAGGACCCTGAGATGACTCTGGAGCTGATCACAATGATTAGTCAATCATTAAGTCATAAGAGAGAAACTATTTTATTAGTGACTGTATTAGTCATCTCGAGCTGCCACAACAGACTACCACACACTGGGTGAGTTAAACAACAGAAGTTAATTTTCTCAGTTCTGGAGGCTGGAAGTCCAGGATCAAAGTACCCCCAGCGTTGGTTTCTGGTGTCGCCTCTCTTCTTGGCTTGCACACAGTTGCCTTCTCGCTATGTCCTCACACAGCCTTTCATCTGTGCATGCGGAGAGGGAGCGAGGGATCTCTCATATCTCATCTTTTACTTATAAGGACACCAGTTCTATCACATTAGGGCCCCATGCTGGTGACCTAATTTAACCTTAATTACCTCCCTATAGGCTCTCTTTCCAAATACAGTCACATTGGGGTTAGGGCCTCAACAGATGAATTTGGGGGGACACAATCCAGTCCATAACAGTGATATTTCAGTAAATAAAAAAATTAGTAAACACCTCTGTCTTTTTTTTTTTACCTTAACATAGTTTTCACCGAATGTGAAAAGATGGGTAGTGTCTTCATTTTAATTGAAAGCAGAGTTATATTGGAATAAGGAATGATCAATATGGGGGTTTCCACATATTTCTTCTTGAACTGATAATGTCTTGGCATAAGACAGCAGTTTCCATATTATTCCATAATAATTTGTCTAGAAGTTGACTAATATTTTTGGTTTTCCTTTCTCAGATATGTTAGTTTCAATAAAATGTTTTTATTGTTATCGGATAATACTCAATGAAGATAAACTAGAAAGCATAGATACACAGAGAAATGTGAATAAGAACGAAATCCTGTCTTAGTCCCAGCACCCAGAGGTAACATGGGGTTATGTCCCAGCACCCAGAG
>NC_060272.1:9034890-9155500 GCF_021613505.1 Equus quagga
ATTTTCACGAAGATTTTTAAAATTCACTATCTGGCATCTCTAGATAAGTAGGCTACTTTTTCAAACTCCCAACATTTATAAATGAAAAAATGATACTATCTCTAATGCTAAATATTACTCCAGCCCATCTTTTATGGAAATATATCCCCAGGGAATCAGATAATATTAAATCAGCTTAACAATGCACTTATTACAATAGCTAATTATTTAAAACTTTTAATTACCTTATGATGGCTTATTTGGTAGATTGTATACGTGTTGCAACTTGATTGAATCTCTGGAAATATGTTCTTATTATCGCTTTGCTTTTAATTAAACATTCAATAGCTGTCTTGTTTAATCTAGAAAGATGCATCTATTATTCACACTATTGTTATTTATGTAGTACCGTGCACAGGAATGGTGCTGGACAAGGAGAACAAATGCTTCACCCAAATCACGGTCCTCACACTGAGAAAATGAAATCTCAGGTCCATTAACTAAAGTCTGTAAGTGCTCTGATTATAAAAGATGGTTTTGAAGACTCCTCCTGCATCATAGAGGTGGAAAGAAGAAACCCAAGAGTTCACAAGGTCACAGCCTACTTGCTTGCAGGCAGAATGGCACTTGAAGTAGTTAGACAAACATTGATGGTTAAGTACAGAAAACAAAAAAATTTTAAGCTGGAGTAATAAAAGCCTACCGATTTATAAAAAGTAATGTAAGACCTGCATAAAGACATTTTCTTCTATTTTCTTTTAAATTGGAAAATGTATAAATTGGCAAATTACCCTGCTTCTATAATATGCTTTTGAAAATCTCTACCATGGGGCTTAAATGTGTTATTCCTTATGTTGCCCAGAATCAGAACTATTTTTCTGTTTCATAAAACTTCAATTTCCTATCAACTTTGTCTCTGGTGGCTCATGTATCCCATACGGTGTCAAGAGGAAGAGGGGAATGTCATCCTGATTTTTTTTCCACTGCAAAAACTTTTTCTCTCTAGGTCAGTCTGAAAAGCCTCTCATTCCCACTCGCCATCTTCTCTTCTAATATAGATTTACAAAAGAAACAAAAATACTTCAATCTTCATCTGAACTGGAGTCATTTATAAATAGTATCTGAATGGCAAAATCTTTCACTGGGGAGAGTTATAGGAACTGCAATTGGAAAAGATATTGGAGTCTTTGTGCCTGTGTTGACTAGAAGGGTTGACCCGGTCCATGTAAATAACACAAAAAATGTGGGAATGGAGCTAAGTCTAACCTATAATGAGATTGCAAGCGTCCTGGCCCTATTAAGAACTATCATCTGTTGGAAATGGAATTAGATTCCTCATCAGTGAATTATTCATTAATTATTGATGCTCTTTTCAAATGTCTGTTCAATAAAACCTTCATTGTTTGGATACAAAACCTCAGAAGAAAAGTATTCTTTATCTTAAGCCCCTCACAGTCTATTGGGAAAGATATTTATGTAAACAAAGTGATAACGCAGTGATAGAATGGATTGAATGCTCTGATATTATAGGCGAGAATAGAATGCTACCGAAAAATGAGGTGCGTATAAAATGCAGTAAGAGACATACTCTAAGAAGAGGCAACAGTTGAACTGATTCTTGAAGGAAGAGAAGCAGTAAAACAAGTCCTAAGTCAGGAGGTAAAAGACGAAATGCTTTCTTTGTGGCAGAAGGAGAAATAGACATAAACTCAAGGAGGTGAGATTTTCTGCTTATAATACATCCCCGATATTCAAATAAAATCAATCAATTTCTCTGCGTGTTTTTCTGTGTGATAAGTAAATTAACCATAAATTAGCCTGTCTGATAAGTTTCACCCATATTAATCCCTGAGGTGGTTAGTGTGGCAGAAATAAAAACAAATTATCTCAGACTCACCCAATAGAACTTGTAGAATATCTGAGCAAAACTGTCTCAATTGGCTTAATATTACGTGAAGAAAACAATTTTATCAAAAAGAAAGAGTGAGACAGAGAGAACAACTCAGTATGTGCCTTTGTTCCTAATTGTATAAACAACTCTCACCAAGTTGAGAAACAAGCATCAGGGAGAAAACAAAAATCTCTCTGGGGCGGGCCCTGTGGCCAAGTGGTTAAGTTCGCGCACTCTGCTTCAGCAGCCTAGGGTTTCACAGGTTCGGATCCTGGGCAGGGACCTGGCACTGCTCATCAGGCCATGCTGAGGTGGCGTCCCACATGCCACAACTAGAAGGACCCACAACTAAAAAATATATACAACTGTGTACCAGGGGGCTTTGGAGAGAAGAATGAAAAATGAAATCTTTAAAAAAATAATTTCTAAATTAGCATACTATTTCAAATATTTCCATCATGATGGAATTATGTTTGAGGGCCCCTTGACCTAAGGGAATTACCATTATGAAAAGGCAGTAAAAGGGGCTGGCTCAGTGGTGCAGAGGTTAAGTTTGTGCACTCTGCTTCAGTGGCTGGGGACTTGCCAGTTCAGATCCTGGGCACAGGACCTATGCACTGCTAATCAAGCCATGCTGTGGCAGGTGTCTCACATATAAAGTAGAGGAAGATAGGCATGGATGTTAGCTCAGGACCAATCTTCCTCAGCAAAAAGAGGAGGATTGGTGGCAGATGTTAGCTCAGGGCAGTAAAAACGAGTTCCGTGGTTCCATGAAACATTCATAAAGCACAATGAAAAACAAAATGTTACAGTAAGGTGAATTCTTTCAATGGAACATAACAAGGCTTCCAAACTCCCATATCTGTATTTTGGACAGCTTACAGGTAACAGTATTTTAAGAGTCATACTTTCTTAGTCCTTTCTCTACATAGAGAAAAGAAAATTTAAAAATCTTTAGTCATTATATATAAAATCCTGGTAGAAAGATAGGTTTTGATTTCTTTGTCTCCAGAGGTAATTATGCCATTTGATAAAACTTGCGGTTCCAGGCTCTGGTATGGAACCTGAAGTGAGTTCGCTCAACCATTGTGCAGCAAGCCAATCTCTGACACCGGGGGCAATGGAAGAAAGTAGGAACTTTATTATTGCACAGCACTGAGCAAGAAGAGAGGGCAGCTAACGCTGAAATCCCAAACTCCCAGAAAAGCTAAAAGGAAGGGTTTTTATTTGGGGTTTTAGGTAGGGGAGGAGGAGCATATGGCCTTGCTGGTTGGAGCTTTCCCACCAGCCTGTCTTTGGCCTTGAGACACTGCAGAGAGGAGGGAGCTCATGACCTTGCTGGTCAGCAGCTTTCCCACCAACCCGTATCTCTTTGTGGGGAGGAGATAGTCAATCCAGGTGTTTGTCCTTGGCAGTGTTTGTCTCCATGGAGGATAGTGGATTCTGGAGCCAGGAAGCCAGAGAGCAAGCAGGGACAGAGTGCTTTGGTTTTAACCCCACAGATGCTGGGTTTAATGCAGGGAAACTGATATCAGGGTCGGTATCAGCTCCATGTATATGACATCATTTACATCTCCTTTGAGTTAGAGGTCAGTCAACTATCTCATTTCCTCTATTGAATCATTTAAAGGGAATGCAAATATTTTAACATAGTGAGAGGATGAACCCCAGTTGTGTTCACAAATCTTCCCCAGGCTTTTCTCATTGAAAGAAGCTAAACTGGTTTTTTCAATTGCATAGCAAAGAAACTGAGCTGTAGCATCTCTCACAAAATGGAACAATCATCATTCAAATGTGGTAGGGCAGTGTCCTCTAGAGTATGGGCTGAGTCCCTCCTCTTCAGCTCCATGTTTCAGTAGACTCTGGGGACGAGCACTGTGCCCTTTGGCTTCATGCTCTGGGCTGGTAGACATACTTCCAGACCATTGTCCAGCCTTATGCCCCTTACGTCAGCCCCAGGGCCTGCCACTGTGTCACATTCACATTATTCTGCAGGAAGCTCAGAGACCTCAGTCCCTACTTGGTAGTGAAAAGACAACATAACATATGTGTTTCTACTCAGTTTCAATCTCACGAGAATTTACCTGCATCAACCTCTACGTTTACTTCTTATTTCCTTATTTCTTCTAGTTCTGGAGGAGTGGTCCTTCCTGTTCAAGCCTTATCCTTTCATCTCTGATTTGCATCCTATATTTTCCTGAGAACTTTGACATTTTGCCCCAATGTCATCTCACATCTGAATATTCAAAAATATTTTTTAAAAGTCTCTCCCATTTCTGCACCATCAAACTTCCAAAGGGGAAATATAAAAAAGTTGGTCCTACATCTGGGCAAATGCAAGCTCATGTCAGGTGAATCCTGGTCACAAGTCAGCTTCTTAGAACTCTTGGCCAATAGCCCTTGTAAAGTCAACAACCCCCAGGACTGGAAGTAGCTGCTCTATGTCAGAGGAGGTGTGTGATGAAGGACTAAATGTTTTTTATCATGTGCATGAGGTACCAGGGCTTATAAATAATCAAAATTAAGACTTATAGGAGTGCTATAGGATTTTTTTTTTTACCAGAAAGAAAACTGAAGCCCACAAAAGTTTTGTGAAATATCTAAGATCACACAACAGTAAATGGTGGGAAATGCTTTTTTCCATCCAGAGACGTCCAGTTGGACATCTCCTGAACCAGAAAACAGTGTCATGCATCATTTCTATTTCCTCATACATTATGTTCTTATTTTTCTCTTCTTGTTATCTCAGAAGCAATAAAAGATAGTGCTATTATATCTTGACATGACTAAATTTTGGAATATTCTCTGGAATAAAATGGGAAATGCACAAAAAGCACTTCTGCTTCACATGCAATTACAATGCTTGTCTTGGAGGAATAGCACCAGTTGGAGGGGCAAGCTGAACTATCAGCGTTTGTCATTGAACATGTTTATTTGAAAAAAATGCCTGACAGACAAACTGCGTTCATCCAGACTTGTGTGTGCGGCAGACGTCCTCAAACTGAGTGAGATGAGCATGCTCCTTCGAGGATAACCGCTAAGAGTATTAACTACTAATTACGAAATGTGAGCTTTCAATTGAAAGTAAAATTTTGGGAAAATTATATTGGCCACTGTGAGCTTGAAACTTTCAATATTTGAAAAATTTTTAGTTAAGATTATTGACATTAGCAGGTATGATTTTTTTCTTTCTATATTGTTTAGCATAATTTGTCAACATTTGGAAGATCTACATAACTGAGTGAACCAATGTTTTCCAAGGGATCATGATGCTACAAAATTACCCATGTGTGAATGATCCATTCAAAGTGCAAGATAGACCAATGCATTTAACAGAACAAAGTCCAAAATGTTTATTGATAAAGTTTCAGATTCCATGGTGCAATTAACTTTAAGACACCACCACTTAATGAATTTGAGTGTAGTGTCAAAGAAGGATATCTACAAATATCTGAAAAGACTATTAAATAAATATCCCTCTTTCCAACTCTATATCTGTGTGAGGCCATATTTTCTTAAGACACTTCACCAGAACAACATATTGAAGCAGATTGAAAGCAGGAGCCGATATGAGAACCCAGCTGTCTTCTATTAAGCCAGACATTAAAGAGATTTGCAAAAACGCAAAACAATGCCACTCTTCTAACCAAATTCTTTTGTTATTTAAAAGTACAGTTACTTAAAAATATTTCTATTAACATGTAAGCGTATATCATTATTTTAAGTGAATTAATCAATATTTTTTAAATTTACCAGACTTAATTTCCTAGACAACAAATATTGATAGATATAGGCCATAAAAATAAGAGTTCCTTGGAGTCTCCAATAATTTCTGAAAATGCAATGAAGTAAGACATCAAAATATTGACAATCTCTGTGTATCAGTTTCCTAGGGCTGCCATAAAAAAGTGCCACAAACTAAGTGGCTTAAACAAAAGAAATTTATTCTCTCAAGGTTCTGGAAGCTGGAAGTCCAACACTGACAAGGCTTGTTCTCTGTGAAGGCTCCAGGGGAGTCTGTTCTGTGCCGTTCTCTAAGACGTTGGTGTTGCCCGGAATCCTTGCTGTTCCCTGGCTAGCAGCTGCTTAACCCCCAACTCTGGTGTTTTTTTCTGTGTGTCTGTGTTTTCACCTGGCCTTCCTCTCTCGGTGTGTGTCTGTATCTGTTTTTTTTCTTCTCTTCATATAAGGTCACTCGTCATGTTGGATCCATGGCCCACCCTACCCTAGTATGACTTTATATTAACATACATCTTAATTATATCACAAAGCCTCTATTTCCAAATAAGGTCACGTTCACAGGTATCAGGAATTAAGACTTTAACGTATCTTTTGGGGGGGGGGGGCGACACAATTCAACCAACGATAGTCGTCTTTCTTTTTAATTTTTGTCTTAGGAAGATTAGCCCTGACATCTGCTGCTAGTACTCCTCTTTTTGCTGAGGAAGATTCGCCCTGAGCTAACGTCCATGCCCATCTTCCTCTACTTATATGTGGGATGCCTGCTAAAGTGTGGCTTGATAAGTGGTGCATAGGTCTGCGCCCGGGATCCGAACTGATGAACCCTGAGCCACCGAAGTGGATGGTGAGAACTTAACTGCTAACACCACTGGGCCAGCCCCGACAATAGCCTGTTTTATAGAAATCCAACTTAGCAAGGGACATATTGCCTTATACCTCCTTTTTTACTTTTCTTTTATTGCTACATGGCTGTGAAAACCTTGAGATTATTTTGATTTTTCATCTCCTACTTTATGTTGTGTTTGGCACATAGTTGGCACTCAATAAATGGTTGTTAATCCAATGGATTACTGAACTAATTAATATTACCTTATAAGGGACCCTGGAGAGTCCTTGGTTATCTAGATCACTGGAAACCTCATTCAAGGATGCTTTATTTTGATTCATTGTCTGACATAGTTCCCTGCTTAATATCCTTCTGGAGAAGCCGTGTGAGATACAGAATGAACATGGGATTGACAGATAGACTTACCTGGCTTATCAGATGAAGCCTACCATTCTGTTAGGTGCACAATTTTGAGCCTATTACTCTACACCCCTGAGCCTGATCCCTTCTCTGTAAAGACGTGAATAAAAATGCTGCCTATAGAAATCTTGTAAGAACGGATCAGACTATTTAATGCAGTGTTTCAAACTTGGCTGCTCAGAAGACTCCACTATGACTCTGAAAGTCTGGGGAGGAGACTGGGATGTGTATTTTTAAAGGGTCTTCAGGTGGTGGTTGTATGTAGACAGGTTTGAAAACAACTGGTGTGATGTATTAGCAACACAAAGGAATAAGGCTGGTCATGTGCAATGTTGGAATGAATGCCACTTCATTAACCTGCCGCGGATCTCCGAACCTTTAGTGTCCATCTCAAGTAGGGTGGTCCCAGTTTAGGTGTCAAATTAGATGTAACAATACATTAAGGATTTCTTGATGAGAAGTCCTTATAATTGTTTTTTTGGTTTTGAAAAGAGAATTTGTTGAGAATGACTGAACCTCTGCTCTGCTCTTTCCAGTGGAGGGCTGCTTCTTGATCAGAATGTGAACTGACAATGCATCTTGCCTATATAAAGCCATGATAATTTCCTTCGGATAAAGCCACCAAATGCCTCCTTCATAGGAGTGGCACTCTCTCAAAATTTGAACTTTGGAATATTGTGTAGGCTGTGAACTTAGCTGGATCAGTGCTGGGAATAGACGAGGTGATCAACAATTGTTACATTCTCTTCATCTCAATTATTTTATAGGTATGAAAAGGATTAATTTTGGCAATAGAAAATTCAAACAGACATTTTGGATCATGTTTGGATCATGCTACCACATCCAGTAAGGAGTTTTCTTTCCTTTTTTTCCTGGAGCTTCTGGGTATGCAGTAGAGACCACTGTGTCAGCAGTAGTTTGTACTTTCCTAAGGTAGGTAGAAGTGTGCTGATGCGATATACTTAAAGCCACTTATTAGTCCTCCGGCCGTGTCGGTCAGGCCAGCCCGGTTGTGTGAAATAGAACATCCTTCCCTACTGGGGGGGCCATCACTCAAGTAGCATTCCAGAAGAAGAGAGAATCTGAATGAAATGCTTATGTTTTAAAAACGAGGAAGCAAGGTTATAATGCTCGCACATTTTGCGGTACTTTGTTACCTGTTTGTCTACACATTTCAGAAAAACGTTTCTGGTTGAAAAGTTCACAATAAGCTAAAGCTTCAGATGGCAACACTGAGGTTCTTTATACTCTTGTTTTAGTGGTCGTGTAACAACATAGAACATGTGAGCCCGTGCTGTGTAAGGACATCCTTTGGCTCTTTCTTACAGACATTTTTGTCCAGTGTTTTTCAATCAAACAAAGTCTTGGTATGTTTTTCCTCTTTGACAGGACAAGTTCGTGATCCTTCTGTAAGATGGCATCAAATTTAAAGGAAGTAGGAGCCCGAAAGGAAGAAGAACCCCTCAAATTTTCCAATCACAACTGCGTGAGTCCTGGCAGTTTGATTACATGGGAATGCCTGCTTAGTTTAGTGCTTGAGGACTCGTCTGGAACTAGCTGTCATCTGATGGCTAAGCTGCCTGGTCTTTTTAAGGTTGCCTGAAAGAGCTCTGCTATAAACCTACTTATTTATCCCACTTATTGGATGCACCCATCACATCATAGTCTCCAGCTACATTTATAAGAGTAATAAAAAGGGTTCTACAATTCTCTCTTGGTTGTTGGATAGAGTACCTCAAAGGAGGTGCAAGTGTGTATAATTCAGCTATTGTAGTTTTCTTTAAAAAGTCTTAGCAATTTTTGTTTAGTTTTTTAGGATTGTCATGCAATAACATCACAAAGGAAGAGTATATACTTTTAACTGACACATTAAAGAAAATAAAATTACAGAAAGCCTTTCACATTTTTCTTCAAGGCAGTCTACGATAAGGGTTGATTCCTTTAGAATGGGCGCTATGTTGGAGGCCCTATTCTCACAGCCAAAATAGCACATCCCATGTGAAAAACAGTCTTTTGTTGTACACTCTTCTTGGGTTTCCCATCAGATTAATGAGCATGCCACAGCATTGAGCAGATTTGCAATTGCTGCATCATGCTGCCTATGAGATTTTCCAAAGAATTTTAAGTGCAAAGTGGGTTAGGTGGCTACTTGGAGCAAGAAAATCATGGAATGATAAATGGATACGCGTGGCTATGTGATGTGTAGGCACGCTTGCATGCACACAAGTGTTTGTATCACACAAATGTGCGTATCAAGAGCTAGACAGTTGAATGATAAAATACCCAAGTTAACGAACTTAGCTTTCACTCAACACAGTTATTAATTATTTCCTACACATATACATGATACTAACAAATATAATTAAGCATAAGATACTCACTCGAGCTCAGAATTTCTAATTCTGTGTTATTTTCATCTCATTGAAGTGGTGAGCCACGTCATGTGCCAAACTATGTCAAACAAAGGTGAGAAGAACAATAATTGATCAAGGATCAAAGCAAATGAAGGATATATGTTTTAATATCATTTCCAACATAATAATGTACCTGTGCTTTAAATACCACAGAAGTTCACATCAGAATGTGTATAGCAAATCTTTTTCTCCTTCCTTTAATTGACTCCATTGTTCTTATTGAAGACCACTAGTAAAAATTATTTCATTTCCCTTTTCTATGTTTCACTTAACTATTAATATTACTAAATTATTATTTATTGCACTTTTTAAAAAATTGCATAGCTAATATGTCAGCAACAATGATGAAACAAATTTTGTGCCTAATTCCATAAACCAATAACTATTTAAGTAGATTTCCTTTGGAAAAATCCCAAAGACATTTCCTTTAAAATTTTGTTTCAATTCATTAGTATATGAAATAATCTATTCTGGGCCTTTGGGGATGCGAAGAGTAATCTTACCAACTAAGACTTTATTTCTAGTTGGAAAAATCAGACCAGTGCATAAATGAATATAATCTAAATAAAAATATTAAATATAACAATAAAAGTATACTTACACTTAAATGTAAATTCAGAAGAAGAAATTATTTCAAAGGATTTGTTTTCAGTAAATCTTTCTTGACTGGTTAGGATCTATGAGAAGTTTTGCTAGGTTCTAGGGCTTCAAAGATGAATTTAGAAGGCAGCTATGCTCACCACTATACCATCAATGCTAAAAGACGAATCTGGAGTGGTCTTTGGCCTCAAAGTGGATAATACATTGTGGAGAAAGTAACTGATAATTGGGGAATTGAAGAAAGAGAGGAATGAAGAAATGTGAAGATGGAGAAAAACTTTTTCTCCTGTTCTTGCTTGAAAATATTATGAAGATGAGTACCCATGGCCTAATAATGAGCACATGAAGTAGGAATGTCTTACTATGCAAAGAGTGCTTGAAAGCAGCAGGTAAGAAAGAAGATTGGAAAGACAGACCAGAGCCAGGCTGCCAGGGACCTCCAATGGCTCTAGTCTGTCTGTCTAATGTCTATGAATTTGAACCTGAGTCTGAGTAAAGGAGCACTCTGATCAGAGAGCTATAATCTAGAACAACTAAATATGAGTTTAGTACAAAAGTGTTTGGACTAAAAGGAAAATCGAGGTAGGAGCTTGTTTGTAGGTTAGATCGCTAGACAGGAGGGAGGGATTCGAGAGAAAGTTATAAAGGGCTGATATGTGGTCTTGTTAGTGGGATTTTAAAACTGGATATGAAAGATGCTGCAGATGTAGGATTAATGCTTAGCTAATAAACGGATATGGGAGTAAAAAAGGGGATAGAGTCAAAGCTGATGCTGAGTAATTAAATATGGTTGACACGGATGTTGGTGCAATTAATGGAGAAGTAAAAGAGTTGGAAGAAAGAATTTGAAAGAACAAGCAATGAGTTCAGTGTTGACCAGACCAATTTTGAAAAGCTGGTGAGGTTCTATTTTGTATGTCCTGCAGGCAATTAGAAATCTGGGACTGGATCCCGGGAAAAGGTCAGGGTGGAACAAAGATTTGTAAATCATCTGAAGAGAACTATGATTTGAAGTCACTAGATTTAATAAGATCGCCAGGGCAGACATCAGAAAGCATGGAATAACCAAGTGCAGATCTCAGAAGAGTCACACTGGGAGCAGAGAGGTGGTACACAAAGGGAGTCAGTAAGGAAACAGAAGAGAGTCAAATTTATAAGGGGAATTTACACAGGGCAGCATATGGTCAGATACAGTGTATAAAATGATGTCTCTTTTGGAAGACAACTCAAGTTTTACTTAGAAATAGCCAATATTTATGTTTTGCTCTCATCTTTATCAGGTGTACAAGGAATGCTCACTTATTTTCAGACATTCTCGTTTTGAAAATATGTTCTGTTTTCTGTAAGCTAAAATATCGAAGCCTAGAACTGTGTTTATGGAGAGTGTGTATTGAATAGTTTCATGTTACTGTGTGGATAGCACTACTAATTCCAGCAAATTGCTGTCGTAAGTACGCATTTTAGAAAGTTGATCTTAGGTACAGATAAAGAAGTTTGACATCAGTGCTGCATTGAAGGAACTTCAGCAACTATAGCGAATATATTCAACACCACCAGAGACCTGGAAACCAAATGCCACAGGAATTTGGAGGAAGAGAGTTTGTTTTTGGCCCAAAGTCCCTGAAGCCTCAAAGAAAGAAGGAAGATCTGAGATGATAACTAAATGCTGTCTATCGATCTCCCTTTCTTTCTTCTCTCTCTTTTATGTTCTTCTAAGTCTAAAGTTAGTCTCTGTAAAGGAAACTCACATTGACATAATGAACTAAACTGACTTAATTTGGATAAGTATCATTTTATTCTCAACATAATATTTTTCTCACCACAGCACCACACATACACACATAGAAAAATACATTCAGAAAAGGATTTTTCTTGATTTTATCTTTTATTTCCATCTCAAATATCCTCCATTCCCTCTGTACACCCCTTTATTTTTTCAGATTTAGGTTTAGGAAAATGATAACATTTTAGTATCATGACAAGCATCTAGAGACATTTGTGGACTGTATTCACACTGGTACATATTCCATTTTTTATGTATCTATATACTCATGCATTTGCTTTATATAATGTGAATTCATTTATTTTATATAACACAATTATTTATTTTCTGTACTATTGCAAATGGGTCTACTTATCTCACTTTCAGAAAAAGTATAAGGATATATTTTCTTAGTGTTTACTAGAATATAATATCTATTTGTTTTCTTAGAATTTGAATTGTAATAAAGCTGAACTCCTTAGATATATTACTTATTCCTGAAAAAAATAAAAAGCAGCATGACCTTAACTGCCATCTATCTGTGTGGCCACTGTTTTGAGTATCTCAGGCTATTTTTCAAGTCCTCTGTTGTCATTCTCATGACCTTTCTTGCGAAAATAAGTTACCTTGTTATTCTGAGTATCAATTACAATGTCCTTGACTCCCTCTTGATAGTATGGAATTGAATTCCTCCTCCATTGAATGTCAACAATAAAGGATTTATTCAGCAGCCTGAAGATGGTGACATTTGAAATGGAGAAGGGAAGCCTTCTTTTTCATCCCAATTAGCAATAAAGGGAGAGAGCTGCTCTGCTTTCCCCTCCCTCTCATTGCCTTGGAAAGAAACAGCACCGAAACTGGACTCCATCACCTGCTAGACTGGTTGAAATCAACTGCATCTAGCAGGTAAGAGATTGTTGTAAAGATGGAAGTCTGAATTTCAAGATGTCTTGAGTTGGTTACCAGCCTATGTCCCAGAGGGAAACAGTGCAATTATCTTTCCCTTAGTGGTAAGATTTTTCCATGAAGCCAAGTTAAGCGTGGAATATCAGAAGAGTGAGGATGTGCTATGTATGTCCTGTGTAAACTAAAGGCTCATGTTGCATGCTAGCTGTTCTTTACTTTTTAGGACAAACAGACACCAAGAAGATACTAACATTGAGAAATGAAGCTCTTGCTTACCTTCCCAAATATGTGAATGTAATTTTGCGGTAGTCATATGATCTGACTTTTATCTACTCTTATCCTTGCCAACAATACATATTTGTGTTGCGAAATTTTATAGTTTTGCTAGTTGCAAAGAATTAATTAAAAGCAGTTTTAAAAATATGATTATTTTTACCCGTATAAAAGTATCATATGCTCTAAAACAGTAGTTTTAAATTAAATTCACTAGACTAGAAAAAACAATTTATATAATATTCAAGATGCAAATAAGAGTAAAGTACACAATCCAAATTTTGTCCACTCCTTCTTGTTGTCCTTATATATGTTTGAATGAACAATACGACTTCATACTTGTTTCTTTTCTTTGGTTCAGAGCAACCTAGGGAAAGGCAGAGATTGAGAATTTCAGAAAAAGAAAGAAATATATGAGGATAGATTTTGGAAGTTACAGATGAGATCAATTCCCATAACAAGCATTACAATGCACAAATATAAACATAGCAGGGTTGAAATTGTTTTGTAGGGGGACCCAGCAAAACTGTATCAGACAGACAAGTAGTAAACATGGTGTATCTCAGTAATTAAGAAATTTTCAAATCAAGAAGAAATTATAACTAAGAATTTATAATTCAAGATAAATAATTTTTGTGGTTGTATCCAAGAAAATTATGAGAAAGATTTAATGTGAGTCTTAATGATGTTATTTTCTCACAATGTCTCAATTTGAGTAATTAAACATAACTTTTAGTGGCTACATGAGCAAACCATACCTATGGCAGGGGCATAAAGAGCTAATACACACCAATTCCCTGCTGTACCCCTTCTTCATTCGCTAATGTACTGAGGACCAACAGAGCCAAAGAGTACAAATTATCTATAGGCTATATGGTAGTCAACTGTGGGCAGGTTCTGAACATCAGAAAGTGAACTAAAGTGAACCAAGTCAAAGTCTGGTTAAGAGACCTTCAGAACTGCTCCTTCTCTTTCCCCCAACTGCTCATGCTGCCTAGTTATAATGACGTGGTCTAAACGCACAGAAAGGACAGAATATAGTATTGGCTTCATTCTGGATGAGGCCCCTAGAACGACCCACATCAGGCAAAGGCGTTTCCCACTAAGTAAGAGTCGTTCTCATGGTAGAGTTTTCCTCATTGCTGCATAGAGAGAACTACATTTTCTCTCTATCGTTTTTATTATAACTGAAATGTTAAAGTTATACCTGCAAATCAGTTGGTCTGTTCATTCTTTCGTTTGTTCATTTGCTCAACCAGAAGTGATTTTCCATATACTGTGTCAGGCACTATGCTAGAGGCTGGGGTGAAACAAGAAATAAGGCACTCATGGTGCTTATCTTCATGGAGCTTGTAGTCTTACAGAAAACAAGCAAATGCAACAGAAAAATTGCAGTAATTATTGTAATGATAATTATCATGGCAAGTTCTGGTAAATACTGTGAAGAGGGAGGAGGGCCAGCTTCATCAGTGCACAACCAGTGGGGTTGTTCAGGGTCACAGGCTTAGAAGGGCTGGCTCTTGGCCTAGTGCACTGCTGGCACTTCCTGAAATTCTAAATAACTTTCCAACAAGGGGCTTCATATTCTCCTTTTGCACTGCACTGTGCAAATTATGTAGCTAGTCCTGTGAAGATGCTACAACAGTGAAAAACAAGGGAATACCTAAATTAGATATCGTGTGAGAGAACTCTACCTCAGAGAACGTCATTCCAATCAGGTATTTTTCTAAGTCACAAGTAAGGGGCAAAAATAACTCCAGACCCGGCCCTTTGTCTGCTCCTGAGCTAAGTGCAGCTCTTGCTAAATTGGTGGGGTCCATAACAATTAGCAAATTAACTGGTAGAAGGAGGCAAACAGGTACAAAATATATTTACAGACCCATTTTTGAAAACTATGAAGATACCCTTTATAAAACGGCCAAACGATATAAAATTCACAAAGTAATAAACAAAATAGGCCAATATTTATGAAAACGTGGCCTGTCCCAATAACCAGTAATATAAAAATAAATCCAAGATTGGATAATGGACTTTACACATCAAATTGGCAAAGTGTAATATAATGTCCAGAGTTGGTGGATCAGTCAATGTTCTTCTTGCAGGAAACATAAGCTTTAGCTGGATTATACAGGGATAAAGTTTATTAGAAAGAAATTAGATAAGTCACAGATTTGAGGAGAGTTGTTTGGAGAACAAGGCCTGAAACCAAGCCTGTAGTAATAATGCCCCAAATCACGCTGAAGAACTGCTCTGAAAAGAAAACCACTGTAAATGCTACTGATCTCTGTAGCAAGAGAGGAAATTATTGTCCCTTCCTCTGCACCTATGCCACTTATGGATCAGGAAACTTACAATCACTTCACCCAGCATCCTGACACTTCTTCCATTACCACTGGCAGTACAACAGATTTTGTAAAGGACTTTCTTCTTCAAGTCACCTGTCACAAAAAAAGCATTAACCATTTAAAAAAAAGAAATAAATAAATTGAACTTTTTTAGAGTTCAAAATTTGTATATAAGCCACAGACAGGAAAATGTATTTGCAGCTTATTTGACAAAGATTTGTATATAAATATATAAAGAACTCCTATAAACCAACAATTAAAAGTAAAACAACAAATTAAAAAAAGTTAAATATAGAATTACCATATAACCTAGAAAATGCACTCCTAGATATATACGTAAAAGAATTAAAACCATGCAGTCAAACAAGCACATGTGCACACATATTCGTAGCAGCACTATTCATAATAGTCAAAAGGTGGAAACAACCCAAATGTCTATCAACATATGAATGGATGAAGAAACTGTTGTATATTCACACAATGGAATATTATTTAGCCATAAACATAAATGGATTAGTGACACACACTGCTAAATGGAAGAATCTCTGAAACATTACATTAAGTAAAAAACGTCAGACAGAAAAGGTCACATATTATATAATTCCATTTGTATCAAATAACTGGAATGGATAAATCCATAGAGACAAAACACGGACAAGGGGTTAGGGAGAAAAGAGAATGGGAAAATTGCCTAATAGATAAGGGGTTTTGATTTGGAAGGATGGAAACATTTTGGAATGAGGAGAGGTGATAGTTGTACAACATTATGTATTTACTAAATATGACTAACTTTTTCACTTTATAATGGTTTATTTTATGTTATGTGAATTTCACCTCAAAAATTGTTTTAAAAATGTATGGTCAAAGATTTGTATACTTCTCCAAAAAAGACATATGATAGCTTGCACATATGATCATCAAAATTATTAGTTATCAAGGCAATGTAAATTAAAACCTCAGTAAGACACCATTTTACACCTATTGGAATGTCTGACATAAAAATAATACGAAAAACATTAAATATTAGAGAGATATTGAGGAAGTGACACTTTTGTATTTTGATTCTAGGAATGTCAAATGGTTCAATCACTTTGAAGAACAGGTTGGCACTTTCTTATAAAGTTAAACATATGGCCAATGTTTGACCCATCAATTTCACTTCTAATCATATACTCAAGATAAATGAAAATATAGGTCCATAAAAATGACTTGTTCAGAAAAATTCATAACAGCTTAATTCATAAGAGCCCCAAACCAGGAATAATCCAACAGTCCTTCAATATAAGAATAGCTTAAAGAGCCAGTGTGATGGCCTAGTGGTTAAAACTTCAGTCCTCTCATCACTTCAGTGGTCCAGGTTTGGTTCCTGGTCATGGAACCACACCACCCATCTGTCAGTTGCCATGCTGTGGTGGTGGCTTACATTGAGGAACTATAAGGGTTTACAGCTAGGACATACAACTATGCACTGGGGCTTTGGGGAGAAAAAAACAAAAAGAGGAAGATTGGTAGTAGATGTTAGCTCAGGACGAATCCTTCCAAGAAAAAAAAAAGAAAGAATAGTTTAAAAACAACAACCATAAACCCTTGTAGTATACACATACAATAAATTACCAGTCAGCAATAAAAACAAACAGACCACTGATCCATGCTACACCATGGATAAATCTCAAAAAGGATATTTGAAGTGAGAGAAACTGAGCACAAGAAATAATATACTGATTTACTCCATTTGTATTATGTTCACAAACTGGCACAACTCTAGTGACAGAAATCAAAAGGAGTTTCTGTGGAATGGATTGGAAAGGGCATGGAAGAATTAACTGAAGTGGCACAATGCTCGATATCTTTCTTTGAGTGTTAGTTGCATAGATATAAATAATTTTCAAAATTCAAAGGACTGAAAACTTGGTTTGCACATTTTCATTTGTGTTAATGGATGTTGACATTTTTCCCTTGTTAATCAGTGTGATTTTTTCACATATTTCCAACATAACATTTTATGACACTAAATTGCTAGGGACAATAATGTCTGAACTATTTCCAACAAGATTTTATATATCCAGTTTGAATATCTATTTTGCTGTTTTTCTTTTAGTGATTAGTACCATACCTGTGTCCAACCTTATTTGGTGCACTGATAGTCATACACCTGCTGATTTGCCATCATATGACATAATTTCCTAAAGTGCCACCTGTGATGGAACATATTGTACAGCTTCAATTTAAAAACTTTATGAATATTAAAAGCAAGTGCTACTGCTTCCTTGAATGTACTTGGCTTCATATTCTACTCGCCGTGCCTAACCCAGGTGTTGATTTAAAATTCAGTGGCACAAAACGATTATCTATCATTCTAAATTATCTCATATTCTTTTAATTCTTGATGTATCTAAGACAGAAGCCGGGGAAACACTTCCTTTCCAATTGACCATATAGCACATTTTGTCATTAACGGCTGATGCTTCATCATTTGGAATTTCATTCTAAACAAAGATTCATAAACGTGCCTTCCAGCAGCTGCCTTGTCAGGTTTGTGAAAGGGAAAAATTAAATCTTCTATATTTATTCCAAGCTTCCTCTGTAATGGATCTCATGTGAAAGCTTAATTTTATTTTCTGTTTATCAGAAATAAGGCCTATCAAAGACACTACCGTGTCTTTTACTGTGCAAGTAATTATGTAAAGCCATCACACAGATGGTGGATAATAATAAGAAATTGTTGATGGAAATCTGTCCCTTTAACAAGCAAAGAGAAATGGCATTTGACTCTCCTTCTTATAAATGATAATACCTAGTGCTTGTTAAATTTGATGGCACTTCCAGTTCATCAGAAAAGAGATCTGGCATTGATAATAAACAATTTTGAATGGGGTGAAACAGTTCGCAGTCCTTCACTCATTTTATCATTGTAGATAGGAAGAGATGATATAAGGTAGATAGATGGATAGATAGATAGATAGATAGATAGATAAATGAAAACTATCAAAAAAGAGTGAAGCCAGTTGTGATGAATCTTTAATGGATAACATTTACCCTTCTTAATCAATTTTTTAAAGATCACCTCATGGAAGCAGATTGTGGCATTGTCCAATGGTTTTATTTTTAGCCTCAGTTATACTGTTAAAATGATAGACATGTAAAATCATTGGTACAACATTCATTCATTTGTTCAGTTAAAAGCATTTTTTAAGAGACGGGCATGTTCCAGGTACTATATTAGGAAAGTCAGTCGTCGATAAGACTGACCTAGACTCTGCATCGAACCTAATGAATGGCACAGAAAATAAACAGATGATTATTCGTTTACTATAACTCTCTGAAATGAGATTAAATTCATCAAGCATATATTCACTTAACTAGCATTTACTGAATACTCACTATCTTCCTGCCCAGCAGGGAAGTGAGACTAAAATGAAAAAAGCCATGAGCAGCTATTATCCAGGGAGATTAACGTCGACGTTTTTTAACTTTCCCCAATTTAAATCTGTTAATATAAGTGAAGTGCTCATCACTATGCTTGACACTTATTAGGTGTAAAGTTAACGTTAGTTACAGTAGTAGTACTGTCAGTTGTCATCATCATCATTATTACAACACAACACCTATTAAGCCTTTTTTCCTAATATACATCCATACTTCCAACATTCTGCATTTTGGAATAAGACTAAATGGTTGAAACAACCATAAAATGAACAAGAATTTCTACTACAATTTCTTGCAACATATTTCAGGATAACGTTATTAATAAAAGAGTGGAAAAAAGAGGGGAAAATAATGATCAGAAAAGCAGATGGCATCAACACAGTGCAAAATGAGAATGAAAATTGTTAGTTAAGACACATTTCAATGTTATTCTTGGAATATTGATGCACAGACAAATGTGTGTAGACAATTGTTAAGAGCATTCTTTTTTTTGGACCCACTCCCTACAAAATGCCAATTTGAATCAATTACTATAGGAAGACAATAGACTCCAAGGTAGGAATGAGGAAGCAATAAATCAATGTAATGTTATTATAATCATTTAAAATGTCATTTCAGAATGACTTAGGATAGATTTTTCTCAATCTTGACATAATAGACATTTGGGGCCCGACAACTCTTTATTTTGGGGGTCTGTCCTGTGCATTGTAAGATGTTTGGCAGCATCCCTGACCTGTACCCAAAGATGCCAGAGCACCCCCTCCCCATCCCAGCTGTGACAACCAAAAATGTCCTCAGACATTGCCAAATTGCCCCTTCTGAGGGGGCAATACTGCCACCTGTTGAGACCCACAGACTGTGAAGAAATGGTTGAGAAGAAGAGATATATAGACCTCTGTAACTCAGAAAACCCAAAGTCTTTGAGAAATGGTTTACACAGAATAAACTCTGACCAACCTGAGAGACACTCTGGCTGAGTATGACTAGGGAAAAAGTAAAAGTGTTAATCATTTAGACTTAATATTCTGAACCCAGTTGAGTATAATCCAAAATCTATGCACAGGCTAAAGCAAATGGAAGCAGTCACAAAAATCTCCAGAGAAAGTAAAAGAGTGAATATTAAAAGAAATTGAGCAATTCTATAATTTAGTGATGATACTTTTGATTATAAACTTTGTTTATTTCAACTAGTGTTTAGATGTTGTACTTCTTGGAGTACAAATATAAAATGAAGTTATCAGTTACAAATTGTGTCTATCCATGCAACATATTTTGACTTTTGTTTTAAAAGATCAAACATGCATATACAAATAGGCTATCATCACTTTTCTCAATTATCCAAACAGTAATTATCTCTAAAACTATCCTTACTGAAACACCTGGTGTCTTTAAGAGATTTAAACAATTTCCCCAAGATTTTATCAATAATTTCAACTCGTTTCAATTCAGAAGTTTCCCGACTGGTGAGGATTTCTTTATGTTAAATGTGACTTTCACTTAAAGTATTTTTAAGGTGAGCAGAGGGGCAGTGTGAAGTTCCTACTTAACCTTTAGTTTGGAAAAACAATTAAAATCCCAGCCGTATCAGTGTTATTAATATAAAGATGTCGAAACAATAACCAAGAATCCAAATTATTTTCTTTGACTACATATGATGACATTTTCATTTAAATCTCTTCTTATAGTAAAATAGGAAATTTTTTCCTAAAACTTTACTGTCACTTGAGTTGGTGTTAGAGCAGTGGCCAAGACCAACTCATGTTGAAGTCGTGTTTATGTGGCACAGGATGGAATTGAGCCTTGGCTTGAGACTTCCTCCTGTGTGTGACTTGGAGTCTATCCCTGACCGATGCCGCCTGTCCCTATGTGTAGACTTACATTCACTTTTCCGTGTGTTTCTACACTGGCCTTAATCCACTTTCAACAGTGACTGTGGACCTCCTCACCACAATTTCAACCAGATAGTCCCAAGTATACTTTTAGGAATATTAGTAACAAAAGATATTTATAGGCTTTAAATGGAAAAATAAAAAGATATGCTTGGTTGCATTACTTTGAGAAATACCAGGTTATATTAAGAAAAGGGGATTTCTTTCAAGGAAAAAAAATGAACTCTTTTTCAATGGAGATGAAGCTGACAATCCATAGTACAAAAATATTGATGATGCAAAATATGTAAAGAATTTAGACATAACATTTTCAAACTTTGTGTAATAAGCATATGGAATGCATTGACCAAAATTGCCATCAAAGAAAATACACAAATGAGCTTAAAAAGCAGATATTTTTATATCAGGAAAAGGATAAGGACCAACAATGACAAGTCAGAGAACAAAATTACGATAAAAGTGGACAGACTTTGGGAGACACAGGGTACTTTCAGGTCATCCATCTAAAATATAAATTTATACTTTTAATTAAGGTATGCCTCCCAAAGCCAGTGCACACGGCTTAACATGCTCAGAGTTAAGCTGGGCTTGACCTCAGGCGTATTTTGCATAGGTGATTCAACTCCTCGCTCATTAATGAAAAACATACTCACAATGCTAGAAGGAAAATTGGAAACAATTTCTATCATGCCAGTTAAACCGAGCATTAATTTTACTGTGAAACATAGTGTCACGTTAGCAAAAAGAAGTTTGTAGATTAGCAGGTCATAGTCAAAATATGCATACGATAGTAGTACATGTATTAAATATTTTAACAATCCCATTTTATACTTTTAGATCTCATGTCTTCTTAGACCTGGACTCAGGATTTTCTTTGCTGCTTGATTTGTGCTCCTCGAGCTCTAGCTCACAGGGCTGCTGCCAGCGGGATCTTTACGAACTCTCTGTTGCCTCCTGGAACCTACGCATTCTTCTCTTCCCTGCTTGTCTGCCCTGCTTGGCCAGTGAACCTACATTGTAAAAGGGGACGGTTTCCTTTTTGCTTTTCATTAGACCACCATCAAAGCTACCATTTCTAGGACACTAATATATTCTAGACTCTAATAAGTGTTTTGTAACACGTTGATACAGTAAATCTTAACAAAAACACTAAGTCCGTTTCCTGGACTCCATTTTACAGATAAATGTTCACATGGCAGGCCTCGTTTATTGACTTTTTGCTCTGTTGCTGGGGCTTTGTGTATGCCAAGTACTTTGTGGATGTTATCTCATTTCATCTTCACAAAATTCTGAGGTTATTTTTAATATTACTGTTATAGATTGAGTTGTGGCCTCCCTCTCAGTTGATGTGTTGAAGTCCTAACCACAGTACCTCAGAACATGACCTTATTCAGAAATAGAGTCATTGCAGCTACAACTAGCTGAGATGAGGACATACCAGAGGAGGTGGGCCCCTGACTCACTGTCATTGCTGTCCTTATAAAAAGCGGAAATCTGAAGACAGAAACACAGGGAGAATATATGTAAAGATGAAGGCAGAGATCAGGATGATGCATTCAGAAGACAAGGGTCACCCAAGATTACCAGCAAATCACCAAAACATGGAACTACAGGGAAAAGGCATGGAACAGATTTGTCCTCAGAAGGAACCAACCCTGCTGACATCTTGGTCTCTGACTTCTAGCCTCCAGAACCGTGAGACAGTAAATTTTTGTTGTTCTAAGTCACCTGTTTTATGGTGCATTGTTACGGAAGCCACCAGAAAACTAATACAATTACCATTTATAATTGAGGAGATGGAGGCCCTTGAAGGTCAGAATGACAAAGCCCAGGTGTGAAAGTGGGACCGTTCGGTCCAAAGTCCAGTGGTTCTAGCACGAATTAATAATCCTCCTAGTTTACTTACTATATAGCTTTCTTTCCACATGATTCCGCCCACTCTACTTATCCTAGGAATCAAGGATCATTGCTCCCGGACCTGGAACAAGCGAGACATTGATTTGTTGGCAGAAAGTGGAGAGAGGACGTTTGAGTCAGTGGTGCTTTTCTCAGGGAAGTCTTCTACTAAGAGCCACATAAAAACTTATTGTCAGCAAGATAGCTCTTACCACATAGAAACCAAGAGCACGGATTCCCCCTCCCACTGCCCTGCCCCAATCCCAATCCCCACACAGCCCCTCCGCCTCTGGGCTAGCATAGACCTGTTTTTCCTCAGCCATACTCCTGCTGGCTCTGAATGGCCTGGGAAAGCTGCTGCTATTCAGCACTTCACAAGGGACTTGTGGGAGGGGCAGTGAATAAATTCTTTCTTCCTTTTGTGTGCACCTAGGAAAGGGTGTGGGATACAATTAACCCAAGTCTCTCTATTCCTAAATATTCCTTTATCTATACCTTGATTCTACAAAGAGGAGGGGAGCGATAGCAAACATCTCCTCGCCACTGGTAACCGGCCTTGATGGTCACACATTTTTCCTAACTCTGCCTGGCAAGTTTAGGGAGCTTCCTACATCCAGCTCTTCCCAGAGACCTTCTGTAACAACCAGGAGTCCATTCTATGCTCTGCACTTCTTTCCACTTTCCTTGTGGTGGCCTTTGCTCCCTCTGCTCTTTCTTTTCCACACTGTTCTCTATTGTCTGTCTACACCCTCGTTCCCTGCTCTCCTCACATTCCACCTTGGATGACGTGGTGTTGGAGCGCTTTTCCCAACAGCAGAAATCCTTGTTTAGTTTCTGGGCTCTTATTTATTTTTTTTCCTTAACATAGATCTTCTAGTTAACCATTTGTTCTGACTATTTTATTTTATTTTGTGAGTAGAAGGGTGCTGTTCTTGAATCCCCCGCCATTCTGATAACTGCTTCTTTGTGACGCTCCCTTTGTCCTTTACTTACTGCTAAGACTATTTTAACCTATCCTAAAAATAAAGATACTGACATTTAAATTCTGTCTTTAGTGGCAAACAGATCTTTGGAGAAAAAATATTGTCACAGTTAGACATTTGATTCGGTGGCATCTTCCACTTGGGCTTTTAAGAAATTATGGGGCAAACTGTGAATGCATAAACTACAGCACATAGCAAGGTTATTGTGCCTCCATGAAAATTCAGTCGCTGTGCTAACAATTTTCCTGGCAGGGCATGCTATTACCATTGAGTGCATTCCACAATTTGAAAAAGACATAAGCTTGAACTAAAGTAAGGTTAGAGTGTAACTAACACAGGAGCGTCCCCACAGAAGAAGGGACATGATGAAAAGTGCTGTGCACGAGGGGTGGGCTCGTGCAGAATAACTGGCTGGGGACACAACTCTTCACTGATCAGTCATGTGACCCAAATCACATTGCTCCTCCTGGCTCTAGTCCTTGCATCTGAAAAATAAAAGAGCTTGGGTTAGACAGCTTCTAAAGTCTCTCTACATGTCTGGAAAAAATCAGTTTTAAATTGTCAAAATCTGTTAAAAATCCTCCAAGAAATAATAGAATAAATATGATAAAGAAGAAAAGAGAGAAGAATAAATTAAAGCCCCAAACATATAATAATACAGAATCACTCGGATGTGATAAATATTTTCCACTTAGCAAAGTTATGTGAAAGTTACATCCCAGGTAAGGAAGGAATGTACAGCGCCTTCCCAGCTCTGCTCTTAGTGACGAGGAAGAAAGGAGGCAGCCAGAACAAGTTGGCTGAAGGTGTGTGAGAGAAAATTGGACTGCATTTCATTAAGAGGAAAAAGGGTTAAAAAGGAAAGTGTTTTCATAAATTGTGAAATGAAAAACTATAGAAAAATTACCAAATAGATGGATTTTGAATGTGGCAGTTATTCAGATGGCAAAGCATTTGCCTGCAGGATTAATTTGATCAACAGGTTATGCTGAGAATCTTGCCTCTCTCTCTCAGAAGTCCTACCAGTCCATTCCAAGGCTGTTTGCACAGGTCACAAATTCACTATTAGCTCTAGGAAGAGGACCTGCTCTGATGAACATTGGGGCAACAAAGTTCCCTCTAGTATGAACTTCAGAACAGTTGTCCTGTCACTTTTGAACCTCAGAACTCTTTTACACTATTAAAAATCATTGAGAACCAATCCCAAAAGCATTTAGCTTATTATAAATTAAAATGGAGAAAATTTAAATGTTTGTTTATAAACTAATTAACATAAAATAACAATAACCCCATGAGTGTTATCGACATAATATTCTCATGAAAAAAGAACTATAAAAATATAAGAAAGATGGAATTGCATTCCATATTTGCAAATCTCTTTAATGGCAGGCTTAATTGCAGTTAGCTGCATCCTCACATTTCTTTTGCATTCTATCTGTAGCAATATGTCTTTTGATTGGATTATATGGTGAAAATGCAGCTTCAAACAGATATGTGGTATTTTAGTGGTCATTTCAAATAGTTCAGGATATTTTTCTTTGATGTAGGATATATTGCATCAAAATGTGACAAATGGTGGGTTTTTTTAGAGGTTAGCTGCAACCAAAACCATATTAACAAATGCTTCATACTATGATACATTAAAATCCATTGATCTATCTGGCATTTTGAATGTATCTTTCACCCTTGGATATTTTTACTATTATTCATTGGTCATTTGGAAAGTATAAGTTCACTCAATTACTCACATCTTCCAAATGTTGACACATTTCACTATACAATTAAAAAATTCACACTTTTAATATCACCACTGAACAAAAGAGCCTTTAGGCACAGGGAACTTGTCAAACTTGCCATGGTGATGACAAATTTTCCTAATTCTGATTTTTACTTCTAAGCTCAAATTTTATCACTGTTCAACCATACTGGAAGTGATTTTTATTGAAGTTACAGACTCACTTTTTTTTCAATAAGATGTTTGCCAAGTTATCCAAATAAAAATAATCATAGTCTGTCTGTATGTAGGTTGGGCCCTTAAGTATCAGTTTAAATATTTGCTAATAAGTTAGTTTAATAGGCTAACAGGTGAATGATTCATGGGTGGGTTGATGGCTTCAAAGGCCCAAGAGTTGGCTTTCTTCTTTCCCGGGATGCTTTTCTGTAATTCCTTGGGCTGAAAATCCCCTGTTGTGATAGCTAGAACATGCTGAGGCATTGGTTCTGCTTCAAGCCAGAGGCCAGTGTGTCATAATTTGGAGTCAGCCCTAGCGCAGTGAGTCAAGTCATTTCTCTGTCGTGCACTGGTGTCCCACACTTGGAGTTGTCAGGATTGGCTGTGGGTTGTGAGAAGGAAGGAAGGGAGGGAGGGAAGGAGGGAGGGAGAGAGGGAGGGAGCAAGGAAGGAGGGAAAGAAAGAAGAAAAGAATGGCTACAAACTAGGTTGAATCTGTGTGTCTAGATGGATCGGGAGCCAATGGTTCAGATTCTGGAGCCAGACTTTTCGACTTCATATTCTGGCTGCATATTCTGGCAGAATACTTCATATCCTGACTTGCTTGATTGCCTAAGAGGAAGTACTCTTAGGCTTCTGTGTCTCAGTTTTCTCGTTTGTTAAATGCAGTGAATAGTGGCACCTACTTCATAAGACTGTTGTTCAAATTCATTTAAATAGCACATAGAAAGTAACTGGCCTAATGTCTGACAGTATGTAATGCTCAGTAAATATTAACTGGCTTTATTATTAATGCTTTCAAAAGTGTTAAATCATGATCTTCAAGTTTTCATCAAAGAAGAAAGATTGCTGTCTCTTTCTTTCCAATAAACATACTTGACACTGTTTCCACTTATTCTAAGCACATGAGCAGATAATCTCTATGTGTCTGGCGCCTCACAATAGTTCCGTCATGTCTCAAGTGTGGTCCTGTTCACTAGAGATTCCCATTACCACACTGGTTCACTCACTTTGGGGAGCCAACTTTTTATGTGGATAACTAGGTTTATGCAAAGAGATCACTAGGCTGTGATTCTCTGGGACATGATGTATTTGTCCACGTTTTAGAGATGGTAAATAGCATAGACAGTTCTGCAGGAAGGTGTGTCTCCAAGAGGGGAAAACTGGCAGTGGGAATTCCAGTTAGGAGGCCATTATATCAGGTCTGTTAAAAGGTGATGCAAACTAAGTGAAATTGGAGGGGAGATGGAGAAAAGGGTGCACTCAGGGGACAGAGAAGGATCTCTCTAATTTTGTTTATTCCTGTATTCCTCAAACATATCTGACCACATTATCCTCTAAGTCTTGAATCACTGATTAAACATCATGCATCAAGAAGTTCTGAGGGTGGGAAACACCGGCTGAACTTTTTAACTTTAATTAGTATAGTGTCACTTCTCATATTCTTCTACCTCCTTCACAAGCCCTTCTAACTGTCCATTTCAATTGTCTGTGTTCTACTGATTAAAATGCCAGAGTCTCCCAGCATTACTCTCACACAAGGCATTCCCTTTACTGCGAATCTCCCCGGAGCTTCTGTGCCTCGGCAGAAACCCCTCCTTCAACTGCTCAAGCACTGATTTCTAATCATCCCAGTTAACATCATTGGTATTTTCTCATTTCATTCCATTTTTCTTAAGATACTACTTTTGGACACATTGATCTTTCATATTTTCAGCATTCAAAAGCCTATTTAAAATCACTTTAATACCAGAAACTTTTCTATATCCAGAAAAAAAGTTCTACCCTACATAGGATATAACCTAAATCAAGATACTCCTTTCCCCGTTGTGAATAAATATGCATAACATTTAACATGGTCATATTCATATAATGTATAAAATAAAATGAATAAAACTTCTGCATTTGAATTTTGGAGCTGGCTTGTCAACTTTTGAAAATGAGTCAGCATCTTGAATGTGCACTTTCAAGTCCTAAACAAGATATTTATATTTCCTATAGACCAGGGATGAATAAAAGATATATAACTTTGAAGAAAATTAGTTGCCAAGATTTCTTCATTCTGTTGCAAGATTAATACTGCAAAATGCTTCAATACTTTCACTAAGAATACCGAATCATGAAACTCTGATATTTATGAAACGTTTTCATTTTCAGAACGTTTATAAAATATGGTGTTTGTTGTAAGGACATAGAAACGATTGCATTTATTATTCAGCAAAATCAAGGAATGGAAAGGAAGAATTGGAATAAAATTCATGCCCTCAAGTTTAGAATTTGTCTCCTAAAAATAGCTTTTTGAGAAAATCCCGATATTTTATTTATTAAAGGTAAAGTATTATAATTGTCATTTTCCCACTAATGTAGTAAATATTATAGCAATAAAAAAGAAAATGATTCCTGTCCCGTATAAGAGCAGTTTAAATCAACAGTGCATTAGTTGATCTTATTCGGAAAATTGAATGATTTCTACTTGCTCCTTCCAGCCTGCTGCCTCTGGTTTCTCGCAGACATTTTTCATATTTTCATAGACTAACACCAAAGCACTGAAAGAATGGATTAAATTTGTAGACATATTTAAGGCTATGTATAAACCTTGTCAAAATACTTTCAAGAAAATTGCACTTGTTTATCCTTTCCCAAACTGTGTACAAGAAAATCTACCTCAGTATAGTCTTTTTAGCATTTGCACTTGTTTCTTTTTTTAAAAGTAATGATTGAGAACTTGGATTTTTTAAAAAATGTTATCAGAAAATAGAGGGGCTGCCCCGTGGCAATCTGGTTAACTTCAGGCGCTCTGCTTCGGTGGCCCAGGGTGTCGCCGGTTCAGATCCTGGGCGCAGACATGGCACCGCTCATCAGGTCAGATTGAGGTGGCATCCCACATGCCACAACCAGAGGCACTCACAACTAGAATATACTGGGGGCTTTGGGGAGAAGAGGAACGAAGAAAGATTGGCAACAGATGTTAGCCCAGGTGCGGATCTTTAAAAAAAAAAAAAGAGAGAGATGATAGATTTGTTCATTCTGATGCTTTCCTAGGACTGACCATCCCGTTGGAAGCCTATGACTGTAGTATAGGCAGATAATTTACATGACAAAGTGATGAGGTGATTTCAGAATAGAAGAAATCACTGTCGAAAGCAGAGAATTCATGAGTTTTTTGTTAGCGTGGTATCCTAAGGCTCATTGACTGATTTGTTCAGCATATGGTCTTAATGGAGGTAATATTTTGTTTAATCCGTCTGTATCCCAATTACATTTGTTCTGATCCCCTGCTGCAGGTAACCGCTCTAATCCTAGCCAGCAGCTAGCTCCAGGCTGCAGCCGACTCATGGTAAGATTGTATAAAAATTTAATACAAATCAAGAAACTATTCTAGAAAGAGTATTTTGAAAGATCTATATATTAAAATTAGGTATAAGATACAAAAGAATGGTTATTGAAATCATTCACTGCCCCAATAGTTAATAATAGGATAAATGGGGAATTTTATATTGTTATCTCCATGCTACTGACAGATTTAAATGCTTTTCTCACTGCATTTGATTAGTCACTCACTGAAATAATGAAGGAAAAGAAATATTTTACCAATATTATGGGTGTATATTTCTTTGAATCATTGACACAAAATTATGCTCTGAAAACATCACATTAACTCTCGTTTGAAGAACTAGAACACGTGCCCAACGCGCTTTCCCTAAGGACTGCACCTTTGAACCTTCGTCAGTTTCCCAGAGCTGAGGGATACTTTTAAGCTATAAAAATTCTAGAATGGCACGCCATTACTTTTAAGATAATTGCTCATTATGTCTCCAAATGAGTATCTTATTGCTTACATTTCAATGACTTTTAAAATGTAACGTAGTTTGCTTTGATTTCCCAAATCAAGACCAGAATCATGGGTAATATATGAGATTATCTTTTGTGTATAAAGAAATTATTTTTCTTTTTAAAGAATATGACTTGCTATTACAAAATGTTTTTCTGGGCTGCCCGGTGGCCAAGTGGTTAAGTTCGCACACTCTGCCTTCAGTGGCCCAGGGTTTCGCCAGTTCTGATCCTGGGCACAGCCATGGCGATACTCATCAGGCCATGTTGAGGCGGTGTCCCACATGCCACAACTAGAAGGACCCACAACTAAAAATATACATCTATGTACTGGGGGGATTGGGGGAGGAAAAGCAGGGAAAAGAAAAAAGAAGATTGGCAACCATTGTTAGCTCAGGTGCCAATCTTTAAAAAAAAAAAAGGATTGGCAGCAGTTGTTAGCTCAGGTGTCAAGCTTTAAAGAAAATATACTTTTCCATTGGTTCAAAGTATTCTAAAAATAAAGATATTTGTCTCTGTGTGTTCTTCTTATTTCTAATTAATAGAAATATGCTTATATTTGGAGTACTTTTTATTTTTCTTTTGAAATAATTAGCATCTATATGAATTTGGCTAGAAATATGTCTGAATGTGAATATGGAGAGAGAGAGAGATTGAGGAGACAGATGAGAAATGTGTACGTATAATTATAGTGCACCAAAGGAGAAAACGATTGTAGAAATCATAGCACAATTATTTCATGCTACTGATGTAGAAGATGATGCTCAGAGAAATAAAAATTGAAACAATATCAAATTTTAGAAAATTTTAGTCTAAGTGCCAAATATCATTTCTAATAAAACATTATCTTTATATCAACTGAAATATTATTTGATTTCAACACATTTTTATTATAATGCATCACAAATAATGCATTGGTACCATAAAGAGGGAAACAAAAACTCTAATCTTTTTTTAAAAAAAGTATGTCAATAAAATCTGATATTAGACATGCATTATGTCATAATTGAAATTAAATAGGCTCTAAAGTCATGTTGCTTATTCATTGTTAAGCATTTATTATCATGACTGTATTTTAGTATTAAAGTATAAACATGAGTATACTCCTAAATGAAGAATTAACATTGTTCATTTAGTTACTCAAAGCCAGTGAAATAAAAGTATATTCCATTGACCATTTCTCTCATTACTCTCTCAATCTCTCTCTCTCTTTCTCTATTAGTAGTTTTCTCTTCCTTTAGACTAAAATGGAATCTACCTTTACCATTGGGACTAAAGTGGAAAAAATCATTTCACTCACTTTCACGGAGAAAAGTAGTAACATGATGTGACATGTTTGTAACTTATTTCCAAAGACAGGGATCCTGAGCACTTCACTGATGAAAAATAATATAAATTGGTGGCAGTCTATTGGTAAAACATGATTACATAAACTCAAAATGAATTAGAACAAAAGCTAACAGCACAGCTCACTGTTGAGGAATGCTGATGTTGATGACAACGGTGTATCCATCACTTGTGTGTTCCCTCCAGGAGGGACGGAGTCTGGGACTGGCAGCTCTGCTAACTGGGCCCAAAGCTCAATGGCTTGTCCACGTCTGAACACTTCAGTGGTGGATCATTGAAAGTAGATTCGTGGATCTCCGATTGCTGGTCTAGATCTCTTTTCAAACACTATGATTCTTTCAGTCATATTCTTTGTGGAGAACTAATGTTACTATATATTATCAGTACGATTAATGAGAAATGTATGAAAGTATTGATTGATTACAAGTTACAATAAGAATATACAATGAGAATATATTTGATATATGCAGTCATATGTACAATGAGAACATAGTAGAGGTGTTTTAGTCAATTTGTTGTGCAAGTGCTCGGGGGGATCCTCAGCAAGAGTCACTTTGTGCAGGAACTCATGGGCAGAATCTTGACTGATCCAGGGGGCCCTAGTTCTCTTGGCCTCTTGTGGAAAGTCATATTCTGGCACACCACAAGTCTGGGTCCGCAGGCACTGCCAACTTCTGTTGCAAGAAGCAGCCTATGTACAATTGGCCCACCAGCCTGCCTTCTCTTGCTCCTCTCTCCATCCCCTGTTTTCCTGTCTCTTGTATTCCTTTGAGTGGAGACCCAGAGACCTGGGTACAGACAACTCCATTTCTTGACATTGTGTATGTAACCTGCCGTTTTGTATAACCATGGCACCATAACACACTGTTTCTGAGCAGCTTCAGTAAAGGGGTTCTATTGGTATTTAAGATCTCAACAAGTTTGTTGGGAAGCTCCTCAGAAAGCTGTGTTTGCTGTGCATCTGAAATCACCAGCAACCAATTCAGGAATAAAGTAGGTATGACTCTCCTCCCGTTTGTTGAATTCAGACAATTAAATCTGCAATCAGGGTTTTAAATTAACTGCCTGTCTCCAACTCCAGGTTCTTCTCAACTGCATGAATGTGCCCATTCCATCAAGAAATTTCTCTTCCGCTCAGGTACTCCCATGGGAGGCAGCCCAGCTCTCTTCTCAAAGATTCCAAATGGACTGTTTTTACCCTCTCATTCTTCTTTGTAGGGCTCAGAAGGACTTACACATTTGTGAGAAGGAGCCAAATGATGGAATTGTTGGCCGCCTTCTCACTCCAGGTGTCCCTTGAACTTTAGGATTTCTAAGTGATCTGCCCACTCGGGAGTGTTGTGGCAACAATGCACTCACCCCGTCACCTGCCTCCCATGGAACCTGCCTTATCACAGGCTTTAGTTCCCTATGGATCCAGTGAACACCTGGAAAGTAGGTGACTCACCCACCTCTGAGCCACCTGGTATTCACAGTGACTCATCTTCACCTTCCAGGGGATGTTTGCTCCCATTATCTTAAGGCAATTTGGGCCCACAGACAAACAATGTGGTCACTTGGTTATTGTTCATTCTTATAACTTATCTCACCTCTAGGGGATGTCTCCAGCCCTTGGGGTGACCCAGACTAAGCCCTCTGCCATGGACAAGGACAGCAGTCCTGAGCAGCACTTGGCTCAGGAACTCTTGGGGAAGGTTTACCCAGGTATACTGTTCCCATGTTCTGGCATTCTGTGGAGAGTTCTAGAGGCACTGTGAGTATAGGTTCCAGGAGAGGAACTTCACCACCTTGTTGCTGTCTGAGGGTGCAACTGTCAGTGGGGAACAATCAGATTCATCTTAAGCTTTCTGTTTGGGAGAGTGCTAGCAAATGCCAGCTCCTCAGCATCTGGACACTCAATTGCTGGGAAATTGAACTTGGATAGGACGCCAAGCCTGCTGGAAAAGGGAGGCCCAGAACTCAGCTTTGTAGGGATAGCCTAGAGCTGCCTCCTGGGGTCATGCACAGAAAAATTCTGCATTTCTCTATAGAGTCATTTAAATAGGAAAGACAGTTTTTTTAAAGCACCTGTTAAAAAATATGCTCATCACCCCACCACCTATCTGCCAATCTATCTGCTTCTGAAATTATAATATTTACCCTCAGTCCTACTACTAAGGATGAAATGTCCCTACTTCTACCAGAGACCAATTACTTCTCTTATTCTATAGATCCTGTCCCATATTGACTTCTCATTTTCTCTGCAGTTATGCAATTTCTCTTCTGCATCTCTAATTTCTTTTTCTCCATTAAATTCTTCTCACCATCCCACAAACAAGACCCAATATCCCCAATCTTTAAAAAGTTATATAAAATTTTAAAAAACCTTCACCTCACATTATTTTCCAATTCCCAATCCAATTCTGTAAGCCTTTCCTCAATAAAACATGTTGAAATTGCCCTCCATAGTCACTCTCCCAGCTCTTCTATCACTGAAAACAGACTTTGGCCACATCGCGTCACTGAGACTGCTCTCATGGAGGTCTCCAAAGGTGTCCACATTGCCAAATTCATCAGCCTCTGAGCTCTTCCTCAGTAATACCTCAGCAACATTCATCAGAAAATAGCTGCACCCTCCTTTCTTTCCTTTCCCTCCAGAACACTGCCTTTCTTGCCTTTCATTCTACCTCTCATGTAGTTCTCTTTCATTCTTCCTTGTTGACGCCTCTTACATCTTCACCTCTCAGTGATGACATTTAGTAAAGTTTTATTCTGAGTTCTCGTCCCTCCTCTAAATATTTTCTGTTGTTCCGTGTTTCCATTCAGTTCCGTATCTAACCCCAACTTTTCTCTTGGATTAGATTCTATATCCAACTCAAGATTTTCAAATAGATGTCTAACTAATATTTCCATACACAAACTCCAGAGTCATACATCCAGCTACCTGCTTATATGTTGATGCAAATATCTAACATGTATTTCAATTTTAACTTGGTAAAAATAACTCTTTATTTCTCATACTTCCAAAATCATTTCCCTCCTCAGAGTTCCACATTTCCGTACGTGGAACCAACAGTTGTTCAAGATAAAAATCAAGACTCTTTTTCATTGCTTCATCTCTTTTGCTTAGTCCCTGATGCTATACATTCTCAGGTTAGGAACGTTGGGATGGAAAAAAAAATAGTGTCAACTATCTCACTAACATATATCCCATCACGTCATTTCCATTTTTATTATCACTCCCTCATCCAAGGTGCTTTCTATTTCTTGCCAGGGCTATCAATGTAGACTCTTATCTGTCTTCTGCCCAGCTCTTATCCCTTCTATGTGCTCTCGGTCTAGCAGCCAAGTGAACTGTGAGAACCATGTAAAATATACCCATGACATTCACATGCTTAAAACCTATAGCTGGCTTACCATCAGTCTCGGAAAAAATTAAAATTCCTTCTTTTTGCTTACTACCTGCTACATGCTCTGACTTTGTCTCATACCATTCTCTTGTGTGCCTTCTGAACACAACAGTGAAATTAATCTATCAAGCCAAATTATTGTATAGCTGGATTTTCTAAAGCTAGACAATTACCAATGAACATGGGTTGGGAACAGCCTGACTCATGACTCATCTGGGGGTTATACTATCACTAGATATAGAAACCATCACGTCCTCATTTGTCATAGGCTGAGGAGACTAAAATAGCCTGTGTTCAGTTGCACTACCCACCCTCACCCTACTGGGTGTTCAGATTATGTTAGGCTCCTTTGGATGTTACTATATCCTTTCAGAATTAATGATTTATCTTCATTCAGTAAAACACAGAATCACTCCAGGCAGAGCCACATATCCATAAACCCCCTAAGAAGATGACTTCTGCCAGTGTTCTGTCTTTATCCAATAGTACACACAGACAGACTCTTTAGAAAGTAGATAGGAAACTGGAGTCTACCGTGGAAGAACTCGCTACTGGAAATGGCTATCCTTCAACTCAGATGCAAATTCATGTGATGTTAAAGGAAATAAAATAAATGTTAATGGCTGTTTCCAAATGTCTCCTAACGTGTTAGGCATTAGTCTAAGTACTTTCTGTACAGTTCTTGGGGACCCATCTAAAGCCATCAGCCTCATGCCTGACTCATAATGTTCTATCAATATTAGCTATTATTGTAAAAAATAATATTACCATGTCAACCTTGTGAGCTAAGTGCTTTATCTCCTATATTTTGCAGAAAGGAAATGGAGACTGAAAGGTGAGGGAGTTTATTTTTGCTCATAAGTTTTGTCGTGAGCAGGTCTGGCACTTATACTAAGGTGTGCTGACTCCAGTGTTCCAGCTGTGGCCACCTCAGGATGGCCTTAATTAGAACTCTCCATGTCCTTTCACCTTGCAAAGATGCTTACTTAACGCATTTATCACCTTTTAGCTTCCTGTATATGTGAGATTCTCCCCTCTCCTGCCAGCTCCTAAAGCACAGAGATGCCGCCTTACTCAGACTTGGTTCTTGTCACTAACACAGGGTCTGACGCAGAGTGTGTTCAGTAAGCATTCGATGAAGCAATGAATGGAAATTCTGGCACATGGAATGTATTTCACTGAAGACCAAAGGAGAATGGGCAGTGTTAGCTACTGCACAGTACCTTCCCTGAAAACAGAGGCAAGTATATGCTTTTCATTTTAAATAGTTCCTATAAGAATTTTTAAGCCAGCCTATATAGCACTCATTATGTGCCAGGAATTGTTCTAAATAATCATATATTAACTCATTACGTTCTCTAAGTAACCCTCTAAGGGTAGTAACTCTTAGTATTCTCATTTTGCATCTGCAGAAGCTGAGACAGACATATGAAACAGTTTGTCTAAGGCCATGAATAACAAATGGGAGAGATGAGCCTCAAACCCAGGCAGCCAGGCTCCAGGTCCAGCTTTCATCCAGTTGGCTGGGCTGCCCGTGTGGTCATGGAAGTCTCTTGTAAATATAGGTAAATCACATTCCCAGAAATTAGGCGGGAACTAGAACCTGGTTGGTTAGTAATTATGATAGTTAATATCACAAGGAACTTTCAATAGTTATTGAAAGAGAGAAAGAAGCTCAAGTCCCCCAAAATATTACAGTGAGCACAATGGATTTCCCAGCTGGCAAGAATTATGACTCTGTGAACTTATAACAGACTACATTAGTCTACTCTCCTTGATGCTCACCATTTCCAAGGAAACGAATCAAGGCTGATGCTGAAATCTGAAACACGTAGCCACATATTGCATGTTGCTTTCTTACATAGGTATCAAGAAAGACAGATTCGATTTAAAACACATGAGAGATGAAATTTTTGCTGGGGATGCATTTACATGGTGCCCAGCAAGAAACCAACGCACAACATGTGGACATTCCCATATCCATTCTCCTTGCAAAAAATCTTTAGATTCAAAATACAGCTGTCTCAGTACTGAATACATATTCTACAGATATTCCTGTATACAATATGAAGGCTTACAATACAATATTTTATTTAAAATAATTTCTTGGATAGAAGGTCTTTCAAATTGTGTTTTTATTCACAATAAAATACGTATGAATTTAACAAGCACTTGAAAACACTTTTTTCCTAAGCTAAGCATGAAGATTAAGAAGAAAATGTTCTATGTAAAAAATCCCATATGAGTATGATGTATTCATAGTTTTGGCAATTATAGATAGAACCTCTGGAATACACCTACACAGCAGATGTTATGCAATATTTTGTTGCTTATAAGCATAACTGAGTACACCACAAGGAGTATATCATTAGACAGAAAATAGAAAAACGAGAATGTGCTCCTTAACTGAAACAACAGTACATTTAAAATTATTTGTGTATTTACCTTTATAGATCTAAATTCCCATGACTGTCAGAGGCTATGTTCTCTTTTACATTTTAGATTTTTTTCTCCCATTTATGAGTGTATCATCACGGGGCCTGAAGAACTGAGAAAATGGAAGGTACATGAAGAGATTTTAGTGATGTAATTCCACAAAACATATAACAAATTTAACCTGACACTAATGTAGTTTATGAAAAATTGTTACTGTTCAAAAGAAGGATGCTTGTTCATTTAGACATGGATAAATTTACTTGATAAACATAATTTGTCATACTTTTATAGTGCAAGTTTAGTATTTCAAAGTTCAGATGGAATGAAGAGACAGAGAAGAGAGAGAGAGAAAAGTAGAAAGAGCACGCTGGTCCTCTGCTCCTCTTGAATTGGCTTGTCTCCTTCTTACCCGTCACTTGGACCCACACCCAGGCAGGACAACACTGGGGCTTGAGCCAACTTCATTTTGATCAAGGTGCCACCTCTCTGAGTGGCTAAGTTAGTTTATTTAACTTTGCTGGGATAGAAGAAAGGGAGAAGGGACAGAGAACAAGAAATTGCACAACAATACTCCTCTGATTTTCCAGTGAAAAGATCCAAAAAGTGTTTGACCAACAGGAATATATAAATATTAAATTTAGTTTTACACTTGTATGCATACATATAACCAAATGTAGTATTTATATATAATTATATATTGGTCATTATGTATGTATATTATATGTAGTTATATAACAGATCATATATTCTCAGTTATATTATGATTATATGTGATGAATTATATAGTTATATTAATATTTATATAATTAATTGGGTATTTGATTATTTGATTATATACATCTATAAAAGCAAATTTTACCTTTGCGTCATAAATTATCAATATAGAGCTATGGACTTTTCAAACCAGCATATTAAATTAAGGAATTAAATTTAAACTCTGCCCTCAGATCCTGGATATCAATGAGTTAGTCATCACCATGTCCTTTCCATGAGTCACCCACCCACTGCCCTTCTCAGAGCGTCTTTTTCACTTCCCTCCGAGTTATATGAGATGCAGTACCTTTTGGGATTGACATATGATGCTGTTGCTAGAGAGTTTATCTCAAGCTGCAAATGCTGATTTACATAACACTAAAACTATTGTCATTTTTATTTGTTCTAGAAATGCAAATTCACATGCTCCATGATGTGACTAAAATATTTACTATATTACTTTTCAACCTATATTAAAATACTTGTATATAATGACATTCAACACTTGCAATTATGAGCTCATTCTGAGGAAAATATTCACAAATGTGTATTCAATTTCTTTGTCTCGTTTTTGCCTGTAACTTCAAGTGACCTCTGTAAGCAGCCTGAGCCAGTATTGATTGAGGCTCTTTCAGGCCACATGTCTGCCCCAAAACAGAACTTTGTAGTTCAAAATAAAATTGCCAGAAAAGTGCCCTGTAATATGAGATACTTTGTTAGGGCTCGAATACAAGGTGACTTTCTTTTCTGTGGGATAATTTTGAGAAATATCTGTTTTTATTTAGTCATTTATGACAAAGTTTTATATGTCATCCTACATAAAATTCAGCCAAGTAGGTCTTTTACAGTCAGGCACCTTTAGCAGTTGGCATTCTTCTTGCTGTGAATTGGTTTATTTAGCTTCTCTCTTACCAGTCTGTGCATGAGCATTTACTGATGCTCACTGTGCGCCAGGACCTGTACCAGTGCGTGGGATGCAGTGGAACCCAAACAGATGCCATGCCTGCCCTCACGAAGCCTGGAGCCCAGCAGAAAAGATAAGCACTAAATACATCATTCACATCATTACTTGAACAAATATCCATGGAAAGAAAACTGCAGAGAAAATGTGTAGGGTCCTGTGTGTCATTTACCAGGGAGATCTAACTTAGCCTCAGGGACTCAGGGCAGCCATCTGCATTCTACTCAGAGCTGGCCAGATTTCAAAACTCAGCTCCACCTCTTGCTAGACCTGTGACCAAGGGCAAGCTACTTAACATTTACGTCCTTAGTTTCTTCTTCTGCAAAATGATGATTATAAAAATGACTGTTGGGGTCGGCCCGGTGGCGCAGTGGTTAAGTGCACACGTTCCACTTGGGTGGCCCAGGGTTTGTTGGTCTGCATCCCAGGTGCGGACATGGCACTGCTTGGCAAAGGCCATGCTGTGGCAGATGTCCCACATATAAAGTAGAGGAAGATGGGCACAGATGTTAGCTCAGGGCCAGTCTTCCTCAAAAAAAAAAAAAATGACTGTTATGTAAGTTTGGGGTGAAGGTTAGCTGAATATATATTCAAGAAGTAAACAAATATATATATTTAAACATATTCATTTAATATTAAATGTTCATTTAATATTAAATGCAGATATATTTATAAACACATATATGTACAAACAAAATATATGTATATATACACATAAATATATATATTTAATATCTGTTTTATAGAACAGATCCTGATACAAGTGCCTTTTTTTTTTTTTTTGAGGAAGATTAGCCGTGAGCTGACTGTTGCCAATCCTCCTCCTTTTGCTGAGGAAGACTGGCCCTGAGCTAACATCCGGGCACCCATCTTCCTCTACTTTATATGTGGGACGCCTACCACAGCATGGTTTGTCAAGCAGTGCCATTGTCTGCACCCAGGATCCGAACTGGAACCCAGGCCACTGAAGCAGAACGTGCAAACTTTACCATTGTGCCACAGGGCCAGCCCCCAAGTGAGTGCCCTTTGTGTTACATATAATTATGCTTTTTATTTAGCTCCAAGGAAGAAATATTCAAGCTAAAATATAAATGATGAGTGAAGTTTAGTATGGTAGAGGTGAAGGCAGAGGAAAGGAGAAATGAAATCAATCAAAGGTGAGAATGGAAACGAGTATCCAGGCTCTGTGTTAGAAAGTGATTAAATTGGAAGATCTTGAAGATCAGTGTGAGAAGCTGAGGGACTGAAGATAAGAAGGTTCTTTGACAGATCTGCTCCAGGCAGGTAGAGTTCTTTTTTTCAGAAAAGGGAATGCAAAGTAAACCAATAGGAAGACATAAAATTGAGACCTTAAGGGAGGGAGAAGGAGAATGGAGAAGGAGCAGTTAGGAGTGGAGGAAGGAAGACAGCCCACAAAAGAGAGAAAGGTGGTTCCAACTGGCTGCCTTTCTCTCAACGACAGAAGGCATCAGCTCTCTTCACACCAGTTTTTTGCACGTGAACCATACGTACTAATTCATTTTTCTTGGTCATTGTTCAATCATTTTGTCCAGTTCTTAATTCTCTTCTCTGCTTTTACTATTAGGTTCTAGTGCTCATGCTTCATCAAGCCGCCAGGGGGAATTCCTTTTCCTGCCAACCCCTTCCCTCCAGTCATTGTCCTCACAGCCTCCAGGTACACAGGAGGGACCTACATCTTGCCCATGCTCTGTGAGGAAAAGACACAGTGAAGTATGGCTCCTGTGTCCTCTTCCTGGATCGGGTGCCTTCTTCAGTATTTCTAACAACGGGCGAGGTCTCTGGCAAAGGAAGCACTTAAGGAATATTTTTTGAATCATAAGCTGTTGATAGGTCAGTAAACAGGATTCATTAACCACTGCTGTATTCAAGGCCATGAGGAATTGCAGAATTCACAGCCTGATGTAAATTCTTTACTATTAAGAAGCTTTAAGAAAGATTCAATTAAAAAATAATAAGTAGGGACAACTCAATCAGATGAAAATTGTATACCCATGTAATTCAAATACTTAAACACATGGAGAAGTAGAATGTAAGTGAGAATTTTGAGCAGGGTTGTGAAAGATTCTAAAGGATGAAGTGAGAATTGTCTAGATGCCTATGTGCCAATTGCCTACGTGAATTCACAGGAACAGAAATCAATTAACTCATGTATGGAAGCACGTTCAACGGTTTATCGAGTTAGGGAAGGAGCCTGAAGGGATGAGTTAAGAGAAGCAAGGAGTGTAAGATGCTTACCTGCAATAAGTTGGTAGAGGGAAATTAAGAAGTTCTTAAGATACTGACTTTGATTTCTGCTCTAACATATGAAATTTTGTAACCACAAGCAAGCTATTTAATCTTTTCATACCTCAGTTCCTTTATAAGTAAAATGTGGTTGGTAATAACTAACTAATGGATGATCAAGTGGGTTAATGTATTTAAAGAGATTGGAATAATCTTTGCCATATTGCATATGCTCAGTAAATATTATTATCAATCATCTCTAACTTATCTATTCTACCTGGGATCTTCTACTTACATTCTCACTCACATCTGACTAATATAACACATTGCATTGGAACGACCATTCCAAAATAAAACAGTCTCTTCGTGCCACTCCATTGCATAACATTTTTCAATGGCTTCCTGTCACCAGCAAACAATCGTAGCATGTTATCCAAAACCCCTTTACTATTTGACTCTTAAAACAAATTTCCAGTTTCATCACAGAACATATGTCTTTTTGTTCCCTGAGCCGCAGGCTTTCCAAATTATTCACATCTATTCAGGGAAAACAGGATCCTTCTTAACTCCCTGCCTTGGCACATTTAGAGAACTTTGTTTATAATCCTGAATTATTCACATTTTCTCCTTTGTGGCAAATATACACCTACACTTAAACCTCTGAAAAAATGTTTGTCTGCTTACTGGTTAGTCCACCATAATCTCTCTTGATGACACTGTAAGTACTGAAATTTCAGAGATATTTTATTCCTATTATCTTCAAAAGAGATATCTTTAGAACACAGTAGGTACCTAATGAACATTTTACAATGATTGGATTGCTAAATAATATACTAACAAATGCTTAATGTCTTTATAAAATGAGGTTCTTTCACCCCTCACTCAATTTGTGAAACACCTTCAATAATAGCATGTAGGTATTGGGCAGTTCCTGGATGCTGGGAATAAAGTAGGGAACAAGATACATAAAACCCTTACCCTATGGGGCATCTCATTCCACTTGTGTTGTTGTGTATACAGTCAGAATGATTTTTAAATATTTAATCTAATGTCAGGCAGTGAGAAGAGCTATGAAAAAAATTTGATTCAAGTCATTTGGATAAAGTCTTATGGAGCAAGGGATTGCTATATTAGATGGGTATTTGTCATATGCCTTAGGTTGGCTTCACAAGAAACAAATTCTGGAACGGGCATTTGCACGCAGGAAAATTACGGGGGAGCTCTCTGGCAAGCACCAGTTTTGAGGGAGTATGTGAAGCAGGATTGTAATGAAGCAGGACAGGGCAGAAAGGGAGGTCGAACTCGCTGCAATAGCAGCAAAGGCCTCGATGGATTCCACATGGAGCCCTAGGGCTGGGATTACCATTCCAGGGCTTTTCTAACTGAAGCAAGGGAGCCACACCCTTCTTCCCCCACAGCCACCAGCCACTGGCTCGCCCCCGGGCTTGGGTATAAGCTTGATTGAGGCAACTCCCTTTCCTAGGAAGGACTGAGCTAAGCACTAACATCAAGCCATGCTCCTGGTACTGGGGAAGTGAGTTCTTTGGTCTAAAAGGAGAATCTGGTTCACTCAATGAAATATCCACTGCAGTTTACAAGATTGCCTCCATGAAGAGGTAATGTTTGAGCAGAAAAAAAAAAAATTAGTAATTAAAAAATCTGGTAAAAAATTTTTCCAGTCTGAGAAATGTATAAAAGCCCCAAGGCAGGAAGAAAGTTGTTGAGATTGCAGTGTAGAAAGAAAATGATATGGCTGCAGTGCAGTGAGCAAGACCAGGTGTGCTAGGAAGTATCTGAGAGGGAGGGAGGGTTTATATCATTAAGGACCCTGTGGGCTGTGATATGGAACTGGGATTGTAGTTTGAATGTAATGAAAGGCTATTGAGTGATTTTGTATGATTTAGATATTCTAAATCATTACTTTGGCTGCTTTGTAGAAAATTAGTTTCAGGAGATCAAGCATGAAATGAGTGAAACCAGTTGGTAGGCTAAAGCCATAGTCTGATTGAGAAGTGCTAGTCACCTGGATTAGGATCACAGCTATGACAGTGGCAAGAGGTCATGGAAGAGTTCTCAGTAAATGGAACTTTCTCAGGAATTGTGTACAAGTTATGGGAGGAAAGTGAGAAGCAAAAGATGACGCCTAGGCTGTTTGTTGAAGCAACTGGATAAACGGTGGTGTCCTGTTGGGATGCGGGCAAGATGGTTAGGGACAGGCAAATTAAGGGATATGTTCTAGGACTGTGAAATATGAAATTAGTATTAGATTCTTAATCAGAGATTTTCAGCAGGTAGTTCATATACAAGTCTTGGACTTGGAGAGAAGTTGGGGCTGAAATTATAAATTTGGAAGTCACTAGCATATGAAGAAATGTATAGCCTTGGAATGGGCAGGGATCACCTAAAACTTTTACAAAAGAGAAGAAGGTCTAAGAACGAGTTCTGGGTAGCACTCAGGAATAGGTTGATCAACAGTGTAATGATGTGGGTGTGAGTGTGTATCTCTGTAAGGCAGAGAGAGATTGAGAGATCTAAAGAGTACAATACTTTAAACCACTACAGGGTGTGTAATACAGATTTAAAGAGGATGTGTGCGGGCAGCAGTAAATAATACATTTCAACAATTATTTGGTGATGGACAAATAAAAAGCAAACAGGTACATCACACTAAGTTCAGAAGACAATGAATGAAATGATCCCTTTAGAATATAGTTATATGTGATGGCATTCAGGGAAGAGAGGAGTAGATAGATTTTAGGTAGGTTAAGAATTTAGGAAGGAAGGACTTTGTTGCTCATGACATTTATGGATAGGTATGAGTGATTCCCAGATGTCTGACTGCAATGACTGGGTGAAGGGTGGACTCTACTCATTCGCTTATCTATTCATTCACTCAACAAACATAATTGAACTCTTGTTATAGATCAGGTACTCTTCTAGGTGTTGAGGATATAACAGTGAGCAAAATAGACAAAATTCCTGCTGTTCTAATTATGTTTTAATATGGAAGACAGACAATTAACATGACAGGTGAGTAAAATAGCAAAGTATAGAAGATGTTACTTATCCATCTATTTGCTTATAGTAACCACCTGTAATGAGTTGTGGAAGAAATAGAGGTGAGTAAATGAAAAATTTAAAATAAAGGAGAGGAAATAGATGAAATAGCAGATAAAAGCTACAAGATTAAGAAAAAATGTGTGATTTTACTGTGACAACCGAAAGAGATGTCCAATTTCATAGGCTTGTAAGAAGGATGTGTGAAGGAAAGGAGAATTTTGAAATGGAGCTTTTCAAGAGGAACGATTGATTTACTTAAATGGCACAGAGGAAAGCGTTATTTGGATGTAGGGTCTGTTATAAGAAAGATAGTTTCCAAAGTGTCTTCTTGTTTCATTGGTATATATGTCATAATCAAAACGGAACTTTAAAAATACGGTATTTTACAAACAATATTTAATTCTAAAATATTTTGAACATATAGAAAAGTAGATAAAATGATCTTTTTTTACTTATTGCACCTGGTATTACACTATTTTGTCAACAGTGTTGTTATTGTTATGTATGTCAATTTTATTTCTCACCTTAACCAACTCAAGCTGGATGTAAGAGAATTAAGTGGGAGAAAATTTCATGTATGCAACATAAGGGTTAGTTGAAACATAGGTAGAAGCTAGCATTGAATTTCTACTTGGGGACCTCTTGAACCTCTTGAAGTGACATTTGTGATTTAGGCTTTTCACAATCAAAATTCGTCTCAGAAATATGTGTTACTCCCTAAAGGAAAGTCTGAGAGTAAAAAGGGGTATTCTTTTATAACCTGACAATTTTTTAAAATTTGCAAATAAAAATCATGAGGGTATTTAAGTAAAGAAAATTGATTAAAGTATCCAACAACAACTGCAGAGAATTAGTGAGACAGCATAAAATTAGTGGATTTGGGCCATTGGAAGTCAATTTCATATCTAATTTTTTGGCTTCTATTTTGCTAACTTCATATCTCACATTTTTTACTACATTTTTATTTCAAACAAACCATTCTGTGAATTGCCAAATCAAATCAAAAATGCTTTCACATAGCTAGTACACAATAAATACTAAATAAAAAGTTAGAGATGCTCTTAAAATAGATTACTCAGTTAACCTGTGGAATAACGTCACACCATGATACTGACAAAACAACAAAGTTTCTGTAACTTCAATTACATTCTACGCAGATTATTGATAGAAAAAGAGACATACCAAAGTACATATGAGCAGATACCTTATGTTTAGGATTTGAAATGTGATAAGGGACATACTTATTTGTAAGTACAAGTATGACTGGTTGCTAAGTGTTACATTAGATACATGACAATAGGTGTACATTTTCATCTGAGGAATCTGGGAGGAACTTGTAACACAGATGGAGGAAGACTTTATTGAAACTCTAAATTGATTAGATAAATCTGATGTAGGAGAGCTATAATTTCATATTTAAGAAAGTAGAGAATCCAGAAGAGATGATCCACACCATCTGTAGAAACAGGAAGCGCCCTTGGGTGAATTAGCAAATATACCAATGTCAAATTGGAGGCAGTCCAAATCATGAGATTGTAGGTAAGTTGTTCACGAAGACCAACGATTCAGTACAAAAACAGTCTTAAACTAAGTGAGGAAAAAAGAAGTAAAATAACTAGGCTGTCATAAATTGTTTCCTGTGATGAAAGGAGATAACCACAAAATAAGGTGTCTGCAAAAGTATTAAAACAGAAGTTGTTCTGTGATGGCTTTTATTCAGAGTTTCATTTCTTAAAACGCTGCTGTAATTCAGAGTATCTCAATGCAAGAGACAGCTGGAATTGATAATAGCATTTCTCAAGTCTGTCATTAGTTCTGCAATATTAGGTTAAAATTAGTACGGAGGAGAATGTAAAGTTCATACAGATTTTTGGTTCAGTTCCTCACAATACATAAAAGATGAAATAACATATTTTAATAAATTATTGGGATTTTTTTCTTCAGAGAAGAGTAGTTTTTAAGAAATCTTTAAGAAATTTTTAAGAAATATATTATTAGAAACTCCTCTTTACTAAGTGTATAGAAATAAACTTATTTTAGTCAGGTTGTAATCTAATTACAAAAGAAATTACCTCCAAAAATATGAGAGGTTTTTACTAAAAACAAATATATTTTCACTGAATTATTTATGTAAAATCCATTAAGGGAAGATTTATACATGTAGTAGCAAAATGTGCATATTATTGCGCAATAAACCAGATAAATTTTGTTGACTGGGATATCAATAGCTGACTAGTTCTCCAGGCAATCAGTTACATGCTGCTCATTGAATCCCACATGATTGCTTTTAACTCCAGGTTAGTCTCCATTAGGAGGCAACCTCATTTCTTCAAAGCCAGCTGTGCAGACTGGATACACCAAAGACATGTTATCAGGTCAAATTATCTACAAATACTAAGATAGCTAAACAAAGGATATTTACTTAAATGATATAATTACATCTAACTTCTGGGGGGGCAGGAAGCATTATATTGGTAACAAAAATAAAAAGTATATACAGACATTTTAATATTTATTTTCTCTCTAGTTAACAGCAAATTATGAAAACAATATTTTACCTGAACTTTATTGAAAATTCCAATGCAAAAATTACATTTAATTGGTCATGGATATAAAATAATACCAGTAATATAGTTTTAAAATTTTCTAACTATATGATCATTAACCATGACATATATTTAATTCTGCACTCATTATTGTATCTATATATCTATCTAACAACATGCTTTTGTTTGTAATTTTAAAGGATATATGAATAAATAAGTTAAATTTAAGAAATACTACTTTTCATTACTGTTTGTAAATGTCCAATTAATCACACCTCTTTGCCTTTATGTACATTGATAAACTGCTTAACTGTAGTTTTAAAAATATCGTTTCATTATTGATTGTGAATAGTTACCAAAGTAGACTCTCTATGTGAAGGTGTGGTCTACAACCTCAATATTTCGATATATCCAGGCTCCATTGCCAAAGCACGATGGAGAACTGAAGATAGACCTTGCTGCAATAAATGATGTGATCAATTCAATATCCTCTGATGGAAATTGAGAGACTTGGATCATCAGAGGCGTAGGGAAAGTGAGTAGAACTTGAGGACAGAACTGAATCCTCAAGAGAGGCAGAGCTTGACAAGTTAGGGGTGGTGGCATCCGTAACTGATTGAACCAAATCTTTTCTAGAGTAGAGTATCCTAATTTAGGCTCATAGAACTCCTATAAATTCTATGAGGTCAAATAATGAATTCCCAATCCAGGAACACAAATACATGAGAGGTGAGCCATCACGACTGAGAGGCAGTAAGCACAAATAAATGAACATAAGTAAACAAAAGTTTTAATGTCTCAAAAGACTGAAAATACTGGAATTGTCAGATATAACATATCAAATAGTTACATATGAATATTTAATAAAAAATGAAGCAATTTCAAAGATTGATCAGCAATAAGTCATTATCAGAAATAAACAGATAATCTGATAACACATGAACTTCTAGACCATATATACATGTACATATATAGAGATTATAAATATACATAGACATTTACATTATATATTATAGTACATGATGCATATTATATTGTATTACATTTATTATATATATTTCTAATTGTTTAAAGTGAAAGTCAATAGAAAGGTTCAGCAACATGTTAGACAGAGTTGAAGAGAGAGACAGAAAACTGGAAAATATAATAAAATAAGAAATATAACAAAATGAAGTACTAAGAGATAAGAACATGAGGATGTGAAAGAATTACAAAGATATACTGAGGACAAAATGAGAAGGCATACTATATATAACAATTAGAGTCAAGAGAAAATAGAGGAGATGTAATATTTGAAGATATAATGGTTGAAAATATTTCAAATCTTATTAAAAACATGAATCTATAGATATGGAAACACAATACATTTCAAATAAATAAAAATAAATATATATCTCCTTTAATGAAGCGGCATTAGAATCTATTAACTTTAAAACCAAGAGCAAGACAAGGATATCCACTTTCTTAGCTGCTCTTCAACCAATTACTAGAAATTCAAACAGTGCAGGAGAAAATATAATGAAAAGAATAAGGACCAGGAAGGAATAAATATAGGTAATTTAATTAACTACCTTAAAATATGAAAATGCTACAAATTACTAACAATAATAAGAAAGTTGCAGAATATACAGCTATAAGATCAGTACAAAAATCTATTTTTATCATGTCTGTGCACTGAAACAAAGAGTTTTAAAATTTAAAAAATATATCACATCAATTATACTGTAAAAAAGCTGTTTCAAAACAAAAGCAAACAAAAAAAGCACTATATACCCTATCAAAATAAACAACAAGCCACCTAAGAATAAGTCCCATAAAAGATCATTAAAACCTATACAGAGAAAATGAGAAAACTCCACATTAAAAGGGACCCAGATATATGGAAGAAATGCCCTGTTCTAGGCTGGAAGGAATCAATGTCCCAAAGATGTCAATTCTCCTGAAGTTGATGTCGAATCTATGAGAGTCCAACATAATACCACCAGGGTTTTTCATGAGTCTTGTCCAGCTAATTCTAAAATGTGAATAAAAGTGAAAATAGCAAGGCAACTAAAGAAGAGGAAAGCAGAGGATTGGATATGCCTACAAAAGTATCAAAATTTAAAATAAAACTATGGGAATTAAGGGAGATACACAATTCAACAAGCGCAAAAGAAAAGTGGCCCCCAAACATCTATGGGGCTTTAATATATAACAGAAAAGGCACGGCAGATCCTATTAAGTAAAAAGAGATAGGTTTTATATTGTTTGTATGGCACATAAATAAAACTTGGAAACTTGACTCGTACCTCGTCTTATATGCACACACACACAAAGGTATTTTAGAAAACAGGACAATAGCCTTCTGAATTTAGGGAAGGATTTTCTTAACAGAGACAAAATGTGCTAATTAAAAGAAAAGACATACTCTGGACTATCTTTAAATTCAGGACTTCGATTCAATAAAGTAAATTTTAGAAAATGAAAAGATGAATCAAAATCTAGGAGAAAATATTTGCAACATATACAGCTGACAAGCATTAGGATGCAAAATATATAAACTAAGACAAAGACACTTATCCAGCAGATCGTTTGTCAAAAGATCTGAAGAGACACTGCAGAAGAGAAAATACTTATGTCCAACTTCATCACCAATTAGGAAAATGCACTTTACAACCAAAATGAGATACCATTTTGTTATTGTTGTTGCTTATCTTCTTTTTTTGGTGAGGAAGATTGGCCCTGAGCTAACCTCTGTTGCCAACTTTCCTCTTTTTGCCTGAGGAAGATGGCCACTGAGCTAAAATCTGTGCCAATCTTCCTCTAGTTTGCATATGGGATGCCACCACAGCATGGCTTGATGAGCAGTGTGTAGGTCCGTGCCTGGGATCCAGACCTTTAAACCCCAGGCAGCTGAAGCCGAGTGTGTGAACTTAATCACTATACAACTGGGCAGAGAAATTTCTGTATATTTACTTCAAGAGTCATGTATAAAATATTTCACAGAACACTATTTTGTTATAAAATGGATAAAATATTTTCTGTATGTTGGTAAACAAATATTTTACAATAGTAAAAATGAATGGACTGTAGCTACATGTAACACCACAGAGAAACATGAAATACCTGATTTTGGAAAAAAAGAAACTCCCAAAAGACTGCATACAGTATAAGACTATTTTTATAAAGCTTGAGACCAAATAAAACTAAAAAATATGTACTTCTTAGCCATGCATACATATGTGATAAAATTGTTTACCAAGATAAGGAGAAACTAAACACAAAGCTTGCGAAGCTCAAGATAGTGGTTATTTATGAGTGGAAGGCGGGGGATGGGCCAAGGCAGAAGTTGAAAAGTATGTGCAAGTATCAGTGTGCTCAATTTCTTGGATGAAGTGATAGGTTTCCATGTACTTTCTACATTATTTTTCTTTAGAACTTAAAATAGGTAACATTTAGCTTTTGTGTGTGTCAGATACCATATATCAAAACATAATAATAAAAGAAAAAATTAAAGGCTGTACATATACACACTTGCAAAAAATTTACCAAAGACACACAAGCATGCATTTGCAAATGTTTAGACTAGAGGCAATAACATTTTTTCTTCCATGAGATAACATATTTTCTTCCATGAAAATTATATACAAGGTAGTTTTAGAATTTCAACTGTGTTTTTATTTGGTTTGTCACTACTTTCATGTTGAGAAGCACTCAGGGTGTTTCCATGGGACCATGGATATATACTTTGCATTAGTGCAAATTACATGGACTACAAATTGGGAAAAGTAGTTTCAAGTGGGACCTATACAATTAACTCTTAGTAACTTGGGGCAAGTCACTTCAGTTTTTCTCAACCTCCTCATTAGTGAAATTAGCAATTTAATTAAGTGCTTTCTGAGGTCCCTTCCAACTCTAAAATTTTATGCAATTTGACCTTAATTTGTTGTAAACACAGAAGTTTGAAATAATGTTGATCAAATTGGATTGCTTCGGCATTAAACTAATCTACGTATGCAGTATTAGAAATTATGGTGAAAATGCTTTTTGAAAATTTATCTGGCACTTTTTCATTAATAAACTTACAAAATGTCTGTTGCGTAATCTAACAAAATGTTGATACTTTATATAAAAATGCCAAATATTAAAGCAAAAAGTGTCAATGTCCTGCTGCAGTTTCATACTTTGTAGAGTGCAGCAGTTCACTGGAGTAACTAATACAGGAAGTCCAATATTTAAAAGATAATGTACCTGCCTGATGTGAGTAATTCACAATTTACATGTGAATTGCACTCAGGCCCATTGCTTTCTTTTTCTACTTACAGGAAAGCAGTATGAACAACTGGGAATTGCTATTTTCTTACAATTTGAAAACCCCTCTTTCTGCAGATGTTTTATAAGTAGCTGAACAAAAAGAAAATAAGATTTGGAAGGAATATACTTAAAAGAAATGATAAAAGATAAAACATCAGATTTCCTAATATTTCTATCTCTGTCAGGTAAAATATATGACTATGCTTTATTTAATTTTTGAGATTCAATAATTTATATCCATTAAAATATTAAGAAAGTCTTGGGTATGATTACTTGCAAGATATCTTAGAAATCACTGAACAATATGAAAATATAAGCAGACGAATTACCCACTAAATCTATAATTTCCCCTGGACATAGATTTTGACATAGTTCTGACTTTTAAGAGAACCATATCATTACTTTGCCTAGTGTAACTGTCAAACGCATGTAAAATCATGAGATAATTCACAATTTTCTTTCAAATGAAACTTTTCCGCTAGCTTGTATTTTTAACTTGTAAATATTTTTATGTTTTCTTCTGTAAAACAATAAATATTTCTTGTTGGAAAATCTTTATGTTATTTTAATTGTTATACTTCCATTATAATATTTTCTAATAGACATTTTAATTGATAAACCAAATTTACAGAGAAAAATATATAGTAATTAAGTATATTTTGGTATAGCATACAATTAAATCACTCACGAGTGGCATTCTCAACATATAGACATTTCCCCCTCCTCTCCTATTTCTATGGCATCTTCATTTTGACCTATTGTGTTTGAAACACTCCATTCATTACCAAGATTAGTCTGTCTAAAAAGAAATAAAATTATTTTACTACTTAGCTATGCTAATGGATCAAACACTCATTTCAACAATGCTTGTATCCAACCTGAATTTCCCACGTCATCGTGACCATAAATTAACTAGACAGATCTCCTGCCTCAGCGAACTGAGGATGGCTCCTTATTCCATGTCCACAGGCAGTGATTTCCAGGGAATGGGCATCTATGGATAATCAGTTTTTAAAGTATTTTACAGAAAGGTTTCCCTTTTCTGCTTTAATATGTAATGAAAATGATATGGTCATCTATTGCTTTAAAATAGAACAACTCAAAATTTGATGACTTAAAATGATATTTATTTACTCTGCCCTAAATCTGCGCTTTGCATAGGGCTTGGCAGGGTTGGCTCACCTCTGTTCCACCAGGCGTCTCCTTGGATAGCTTGACAGGGGCTGCAAATCTACTTTCAAGATGGCTCCCTGACCTGGCTGATTGGTGCTGTTAGTGTGCTGAGATCTCACCTGGGGCAATCAATGAGGGGGCCACCTTTCCTCTCATGGGGATTCGCATGTTTAAATATACTTTGTCCTACATCACTTCAGTTCTTTCTTCCAGGGACATTGGCATGTAAGTTGGATTTCATTTTTTGGTCTCCTGCAACAATCAATATGTCATTTTTCCTTCTAATTCTTTGTTTCCATTTATTTTGCATTTCCCAAGTTTTTCTTTTTTTCCTTCTTTAATTACATTTTGTCCTACTAAATGGAGCTTTTAGCATAGCTATCATAGTCTTGATAGTGTTATTTTTTCTTGTTCTTCTTTTATGAGCTCTTTAAGTTCATGTTTTCTCTCTTTCACTTATCTTCCCATTTCTTCAGGAAATCTCTTTGAACTCTTATTTCATAGTTGATTTTCCCAGGATGTTTACTTTGCAGATTTCAGACATTATTTACATTTTTTTATGTATCAAATACAAGTAAAAATTACTTTATCGAGATGGCATGTACCAATACTTTCCTAATTGCTATCTGAGGATTAAGACAAACTCATTTGCAAAGTAAATTAATACAAAGTTTTACCCCCAAATTTGCTATGCGTCTGGCAGATACTTAGCAAGTTGTTTGGTAGACATTACTAGTATTTCCCAATCCCTATTCCTCCTTTCCTTTTAAGTGCACCTCAGTCTGCGCTTATCCTGCTGTTAGGGTAGAAATTGATCAGTGAAATGTGGAAAGGTGTCAGTTATTGGCTGAGGCAGTGAAAAACCCATGGAGTTTTCTCCAATTTCTCCCTCCTCCATTGTTGCAATGATCTTGGAAATAGACTTGTGATGAATTGGTTTGGGCAAACAGTATTAGAGCTATCTGGACCACTGAGTCACAGCATAGAGGACAGCTGCCCTGCAGAGTGATCCAGGACCCACAGCAGCCCTGCGTAAGTGGGAAATAAGTGAGAGTTTGGGTTTGCTGTTAATGCATTCTGATTAATAGAGACAGGTTAATAATGATGGTCCCATTTTCTGTTCTTGTTACGATAAAGAATTTCATATGACTATGGGGATTTGAAATAATCTGTCATTTTCCTTTGCCTTCATCCATTGATCTACGAAAACATGAACGCCAAAGTCTTTAAAACTACTACACCCAGAATTTTCCTATCTCTTCTCTTATTTAATGAAATCATATTCTTGATTTTCATTAATCCCTTTCATTCCTGTTACTTATTTTTCTTCAAGTTACAGTGTCCACTAAATATAGAAAACATGCCTGGATGAGGATGGAGAAGAAGAGGGGATGACTCTAACTGCCTCAGAAAGTCCCTCTTGTGCTGTCCCACGTTGAGGGAACAAAGTTGCACATCTCTCCAGTGCTCCTTTGCACTGAGATTAAGAGTAGGATGTTTCTTTGCTTCTTCCTGCAAAGCGATATCTTTCCAAGACTACTGACCGCTTGCCAATATAGCTCTGCTACAGCTAAATTAATTCCTCCCTAACATTTCATTGTCATGTACTGATTTTCTCAATTTTATGTAGCATTATAATTTTGAACCTGTGTTTTTCTGGGCAGATGAGGACTATGTCAATGAAAATATAGGGAAAGTCAATTAAGAGCAGTTGAATTAAGTTAAGTTTCTAACATAATTATGTTAAGGTTCTAGTGGTTGTTACCACTAGAAACTTAAAATGTATTAAAATAAGTGATTAAACAGAGGTCAAAAATATCTACTCATAGGTTCCTCCTATATGGGAAGTGCTTACCAATATATACATGGCGGGCTGCATATTGATATAAATATATTGGTGTTTTAATATCAATCTGATATACTCTGTAAGTAAGCACTGAAGCTATATTAAGATTTCTAGAAAGTGTACTCAATTTCCTTCACATTACCTTTTCAATAGAAAATGAATTGTTTTCTATTGGGTAACAAGTCATATCTTAAATATTTTACATTCCAACACAGACTCTATGGGTTTGGATTTTCTGACAATTACCTACAATATTTTAGTCTGTGACTTTTTGACATATTTTATTACTATGAAGTATTGAGACAGAGTCTTCATTATAAATGTGTTAGAATGTAGATATGTAGATGGCTTGTTTCCATAACCACTGTGTGAATCTTAATTTTGAGAAGGCTTCTTTCAAATGCATGCATTTATATATATTGGAGGAGGAGACATTTGGTAAAAGACTAGGAATAAATCAAAAGTATAAATAAATTGGGGCTAATTTATCAGCACTACTGGAAAATGGCTTCTGAAGAGAAAAATACAATTATTTTCACATCCACCTCTCTGTAATGCTTCCTATTATGCCATTCAAAGAATTTAATAGACAAAGATTGATGAGTATATTCTGTGATGGGATGCTTTGGAGGAATTAGAGAACTGAGTAAAAGAATAAGGGTAAAATCGTATTTCTGATGTTGCTCCATGTCAAAATGCTTTCAGATTAATTACGTTAACAATGAACAGATCTTTGAGAACTAATTGTGAGGATACACAATGGTGTTGCCCAGATTGGACATGGTTCTCTGTATTGCTGTCTTTTGGATCAGTGGCAGTAATGAGTCAGCAGTCACACTTCACTTTCGTCCCTCAGACAACATACCATCGTAGAGAACATTCCTGATGGACCCTTGAACTTCTTTACTCTTTGGACAGTTGAAATGGTCCCTCAATAGTAGATTGAATCTCTTGTTCATATTTGACTTTTAGCAACAAATGCACACATCCAAGCAATGTCTCCACTATAGCTAAAATAATCAGTTAAAAATTAAACTAAAATTACCTTAGTAGTTGTTTGTCTATATGACATGTATGATTTCTTTGACCACTTTTTTCTGATTTTGGTGAATATGAGTAGCCTATTGGCATGGCTAAAATGTCCTAAAAGTGGAACATTACAACTTGTAATAATGTAAGAATCTTTAATTGGTGAAATTAAATGTTAATCATTATTCAACTGAGCATTAGATACTTCAATGACCACTCTCTATGAGAGACTTTAGAACATCTGCATAGCTATCATTATAGAAGAGTTTCCTGAAAACAAATAACGTCCAATCAGGCAATCTTTCTATACCCATAGGCAATTTTATGTTGACATAGTATGGAAAAAATGACATGGTTGATGTCCATACAAGGGGTCAAATACAATTGTAGAACTTGATAAACTTCATACAGACACGGAAGTATTTTTAAAAACATATTATATTACCCAGTGGGGTGTTACGTGTGTGTGCGTGTGTGTGTCCTCCAAAGTTCTTAGAATTGTGATCTCCGTTTTCCATTTTGGAATGTATAATTTTCCAAACATTTGAGATGCTGGACTTTTGCTATGAAAATGCTATTGTCATAGTTAATTGACAGCTATAACCTACTATGGAGAAGCAAATAATTTTTAATGGGAAAATCTTAGCTAGAGACCAATTAGTACTAGGGGAAATGAGAAACAATTTCACAATCAAAATGTCATCAAGGGTTCCCTTATGCCTCTGTCCATTTTTTAACACATTTTTTAATGTCATACACACACATACACATCCCATTATTTAGAGATGTATATATCATTAAAAATAGCTTAAATAATCCAGGTGTATTCATAATTACCTATCTGGAAGCAACATTCATTTTCAGAACAATGTATGTTATAAAAATAGTGATAAGAAAATTATGAAGCTTTATGAAATGGCATTTTATTTAGGCTTTGTGCAAAGCATATTTAAGATAAATTTCTAAATAGCCAAACTCATTGATCATTATTAAGTCATAAAATATAGAGAAAATAATAAGGGTGAAAATATCTTGACGGATACAAGAAATAGAACCAATAATGTGTTTTCTTTTAAAATGTCTATACTGATCCATCTCAACAAAATTATCTCTGTTGGTTAGAAATCTTTTTGTTGTTTGTTTTATGTTTTATATAGACACGATGTTAACATCTCTTCTGAATTATATAATCAGTTCGATTCAAAGTATTTATATAGATTAAAAAAAACATGCTCAGAAACATAAAAAAAAAAAGAATTGGAGGATGACATTTAAACCAACATAAAAATTTTTAAAAGAGAACAAAATGGTTAGCTTTGTATTAATATTTCCATAAATTGGTAATGGTTAATTTTTCACAAATAGGCACCTAATTGACATTTAATCAAGCATACACAAGTGTATGTTAAATATAAATTAATTACTGTATGTTAAAAATACTGTAATTTTATGGTGTGTAAACATGTAAGTACATTTTAGTTACCATTTAATTACTGATTTCACAGACTATAAATGTATAATTACCTAACAATTCACTACCTTTCTAAGGAAAGCATTTTTCAGGTTAAATATGATGTAAAGTTAATTAGATGCTATTTCTACAATAATACTTAAAAAGTTGTAAGCGATTTGGCCCATCTATTTCTCTTTTGAATTAACTCATTCTCACAGTACCATATGTGGGAATTATAATGTGCATAAAGACTACTTATAAATGCACAGTTATATAATTGTGATTTGATTACCCAGTCCAACGCAACATGTTCACGGAGAATATCGAGAGCAACGTCTTGGGGTTTTAAAATCAAAATATTATCTATTTAAAATTAAGTTAAATAAATAAATGAGATTAAATTGCATATGAATAACACCTTTTAAAGGATAAATTTCCATAAATATATGGTAATGTAAATCATTGTATATCATTTTGTATTACTACTTTTTCTTGATTTTGTTCTTTTTTTGCTCAATGTCTTTCTAAATTGTAGTTTTCCTCATTATTTAACTTTTCCATTTTCTTTTACATTTAAAGAAACCTTGAATTCTAACAGAATAAATATTGTTGCAAACTGACCTTAGGTTGATCACTGATAATTATTTTGTTCTTTCTGTCAGTTATCAGTAACCTTGTCTAGGTGACAAGTCTTCTATCACATAAACTTTGTAATTGGTAACAAGTTAAAACAAAAGCTAATTACAGACAAAATTCTGCCACAAGTACAAGGGTTTTCTACACACAGGCAGGAAAACTGTTACTCTGCCTTCAGTGTAATCTAGTCATGTCCTAGTCCTTTGGCCCTTCGTATGCCAGGAAAGTGTCTTGCATGACAGGTTCACAAGAGGCACATGCAACAATATTCTAACAGCAGGATCCGTCTAACCTTCTAATAAGAGTCAGAGTCTCTGTTGAGTTGTTTAACAGGAGACTGTTTCAGAATCCTAAAGCCAAGTGTCCGCTTGAAGTGGTGCAAGGCTTTGGGCTCAGTAGACAACACAATTCATGGAAGAGTCGTGTGCCCGGAAAATATTTCTAGTCAACTGGTAAATCTGAAAGACCGCTGAATTCATCTCATCATCCATGTTACCAACCAGCAAACCATCTAGTGTCGATGAAGTTAAACAAAGCTGAAGCTCTTACAGTAAGAGATTACTGGGACGTAATCTTTTGATTGTAGTCTACCAAGTAGGGTGCAAATATTAACAAACATCCTTAGTTTGCACAGTGCTACAAATAACCACACATGAATGTATGGAACTAAGCATCCCGAAATATTTGAAATTAAATTATAGATGAAAGCAGATATACGATCTATTTTGTCACCAGCATAACTATTATATAAAAAGAAGCAATTTTACATTGCCCAAGTAGTTTATAAAAATATGAAAACAGCTCTTGAAAGCAAAAGGGGGACATATTTAGGGAAATATGAAGGATATTTAGAGAACCAAAGGTCAATTATGCCTACATTCCCAATAACTTGGGACACAGCCATTTTTCTCTTAACAATGAAAGATCAAATGTAGGTTAGCATCTCATCTAAACAGAACATTGTGAAGGGTATACAGGAGCTTCAAATGAAGAGTAAACTACAAGCTCTTCCCTAAATAAGTTTGTTCTAATCTGGCTTTGGAAACAAGGTCCATAAAACAGTTAGAGGCAAAGAAAATCCAAGTTACCTAGCAAGCAATGGAGATCCACATGTGATGAAAGTTGTCGGTTGTTTAATATAAACATTAAACACAGAGAGAATTCAAAAAGGAGAAATCACAATTATTAGGAAGTCTTCGTGGATAAATTATTGTGGGAATTATCAAAGCACTCATAGCCAATTGTACATTTTAAAAGATAATAAGGCTTAGCCTCTTTGTTCAGGAGGAGCACGCAGGAAGTCTGGCTTCGAGTGAGTTTCCTGGGAGTTAAGTGTTCGCTCTACAATGGGAGGAAGGGTATCAACATTTACTCATCTCCCTCTAATGTCTTTTAAATGGCATTTTAAAGTCCCACGCATACATTTTCGTTATAAAAATTGAAAAAAGCACATCTTTGTCTTGTGCTTTGTAGGGTTGCTGTAGAGTTGCAGTTTTCAAGCTATTTTGTCTTTACAGTCTAAAAAAAATATTTACGACTCCAAACAGCTTTTTGCTTTTCTGAGTTACAGCTACCAATATTTACCACATTAGAAATAAAGTGAGACAAAAGTTTAAAAATATTTTATTTCACTAAAATAAAAATACAAAATTAATTACATAATGTAATATATTTTCATTAAAATAGCTGTATTTCCAAGGCCAAAAATTGAGTATGAAGAAGAGTATTGTTTTACATTTTGTAAATCTCTTTACTGACTGACCTAATTTAAGAAATTTGGATTCCTATCTGCTTCTGCATTCGATACACAGCAAATTGCTGTATTAAAGTATACAAAAAAAAAAAAATCTGGTGTCACACAGATATGTAGTAGGAAACTCTTTCCAGAAAATTGTTTATATTCTTTTTTATGATACCACACCAAATCTTGACAAATGGAATTTAAAAAAAAAATTTCATTGCAATCTGTAATCTGAAAGAATACTAATACATTTTGAACTCTTTACGCGAAAAGACACTGGTGTGTCTCGCACTTTGGATATATCTTTTACCCAACAATGATTTTGCACCATCTTACATTTGTCACCTGGAAAACCTTGGTTCACTGACTTATGCAGAGTTTCTAAAGATCAACACAATTTACTGTTTAATATAAAACAAAATCAAGCTCACTTTCTTATCTAAAAAGCCCTTAAGCATTGGAAAGCTGTAAATCTTATGCTGGTGGAGACATTTTTCAAAATTCTAATTATTCCTTGAAAACTTGACTTTTACCATTGACAACCCCTACTGTCGGTTGTTTTCCTGAAAGCGATAGACTCACCTCACTCAGTTTTTAGAACGTCTGCCAAATACCCAAATGGGAATAACTTTAGTTTCTGTCAGCTGTTCTTTCAAGTGAAAGTGGTATTGCAGAAAAAGGAAAACCGATATTTCAACTCACAATTCCAGCAATCACATGAGTGCTTTTCCTCAAGAAAGGCATCAAGTGCCCCTAAGCAGCGGACCTGCTTTCAGATAATTTCCAATTCCCACGTTCTCGTTCATAACGTAAAAAGACACATATAAGGCTCAAAAAATAACATTAGGAATTGTGCTACTTCCTCAGGGCTTTCTTCTGTGAACTGGCACTTTGTTTTTTCCTGGGAGTGGGAGGGGTGATGAACAGAATGTGGTTTTGTACAGTTGGGGGCCACTTTCCTGACTCCTGTTGAGGTGCCATCCTCAAACATGTCCATGCAGTGAATAAGGCGAATGGTGCCTTAGCTTTATTATGAAAATAATTTTAATTTAAGGATCCTTTGGAAGGTTCTTGGGAATCCCCCAGGGATCCCAAACCGCACTTTGAGAACCATAGCTGTGGAGCAACAGGAAAGTGGACACAGAAGGGCCTTCTATTTTGAGACGGCTTCCATTTCCTCCCTCGCTAAGGCTCTGTCTCTGTTTTTTAACCACCTCTGCTACAGTAAGACGGTGAGTAGAAGGATTGGGAACAATATTAATTTTTTTTCCTTTAAGTTCTAATCATGGGGTTGAAAAGAACAAAGCTTTTTCTTTTCTTTTCAACTTTTTTGTTTTTATCCCCCAGATCAAGCACATTTAGACAGCCATGTTGATGTAGTTGCTATTTTTATAAAGTTACAGACTGCCCCAAATACCATGATCTGCTAGATTCTCTAAAAATCCAAATTTGCTAAAAATACATGTCCCTGAAATTGCTACATTACCTACCTCAGAGAGTTGCCACTTTCTAATGAAATGGTACATTCTTCCAAAAGCTCCTGATCAGTTACTGAAACACATCAAGCAAATCCTCCTTCTCCTCCCCTCCTCTGACTCCTCCTCCTCCTCTCCTTCCTCCTCCTTTCTACTCTCCCTCCCTCCTCCACCCCTGTTTCTTTCTTGCACTTCCCCAGAGCTCAGCACAGTGACTGGCACATGGCAGATAAAAGGAATGTAATAGCTGTTTGTCCAGTAGGTGACTTCTGAGTGCATTGGGTCCGAACTACTCTGCATCTTATTCTCACATCTTCTTTGTTGTACAAAGGTGGGATCTTGGATTTGGCAATGTGGCTTTCTCCCCTTATTTTTGCTACCGGGATAATGATCTATTATGTTCTAAAGTTCATGACCTGGATTTTATTTTTGATGTCAACTATACTTAGGCATCATTAGACACAAATAGAACAAAAGATCATAAATACATTTACAGAAAGGAAGCTGAAAAACAAAACAATAATTTCTATACAGGATGCCACAAGTTTGGAACTTTTGCTGAGCGTTTTCCTTACACTGAGATAACTGATTTTATATGTGCTTTTTATGACCTTGTCTTTGAAAGGTTTTATATGAAAGCCACTCTGACATTTTCGAATACTTCAGTAGCAAGAAGAATTGTGTGTGTGTGGTTTTCACTTGAATGGTACGGAATTTTAAATGCATGCTTGTGCCTGTGAATATATGCATTTTTATGATGCAAGAACATGAGTGATGCCAGTGGAAAACAAAATTAGTTCATTGATGTATTATTAATTCTGAAACTTATTCTCTTCAGGCCTGTTAAAAAACAGTTATTAATGCATCATGTCCCAGAGAAAGAAAGCATGTTGGAGGATAAACAGGTATATGTGAAAATGGTTCTTGAACAACTGCTTTTAGATGAAGAAACTCTACCTAAAGTACTCCAGTGGAAGAAGAGGCATTTTAGATCCATGCTAAGAGTCCGTTTCAGAAAAGTTGCAACTGAGATTAAAAAAATAGAAAATAGTGCAATACAGTGTGCAGTGATCCCTCAGTATCCACAGGGGGTATTTCCAGAACCCCCCATCCCACCCCTACTCAATACCAAAATCCGCTCACGCTCAAGTCCCTCCCTTATTTAAATGATGTAGTATTTGTATATAACCTCTGCACATTCTCCTCTATACTTTAAACCATCTCTAGATTACTGGTAATACCTAACACAATGTAAATGCTATGTAGAGACACATTTTCAGGATAAATGCAACCATCAGAGGCCTTTCTCTCTGAGGTTGGTTGAATCCTGAGCTGCAGAACCTGGGGTGTGAAGGGCCGACTACATATACAAATTTCCAGTAACAGTGGTCTGAATTTATATTTCCATGCATATGTTGTATGTTAAAGGCAGTCGACTTTATAGAGATTAGAATAATTATCTTTCTTGTAGTGTCATCAGCTTCACCTATAAAATACATGGGTCACAGAGAAAGAAAAGAGCATATCAAAAACAAAATCAAACTGGAACTCCATAGTGTAGTACAGAGAACATGTGCTTTGGAATCAGAGAGACCAAATTTTTTTTTTTTTTTTTTTTTGAGAAAGATTAGCCCTGAGCTAACTACTGCCAGTCCTCCTCTTTTCACTGAGGAAGCCTGGTCCTGAGCTAACATTCGTGCCCATCTTCTCTTCTTTATATGTGGGATGCCTACCACAGCATAGTGTGCCAAGTGGTGCCATGTCTGCACCTGGGATCCAAACCTGCGAACCCTGAGCCACTGAGAAGCAGAACGTGCAAACTTAACCACTGTGCCACGGGGCCGGCCCCTGAGAGACTGAACATAAAACCTGGTGCTGATGCTTGGTAGTTATGAGTCCCCTACAACTGACTCTCTTTGACTATGAAGATTAAATAAAGGAGTTAGAATAAAGCTTTTAGCACTCAGTAAATATTCAGTAACAATTTGCTCTTTTTAATTCTCTCCCAATCTTGAATATATTTACAATCTTTATTTTGAATGAGCAACACTGCTTGTCCTTATTTTTTCAGAAAATTTCCTTCACATTTAACACTCTAAAATTAATTTTATTTGCCACTGTTTGGCTATACCATTCTTTAACCAATCCTGCGTCAATGGACTTCTAGGGTGTTCACAATTAACTAATTTTTTGAACACCATTATGGTGAACATGTTTGGGCATGAATATTGTCACATTTGTGCCATTATCTCAGTATGATAAATTCTTAGATGTAGAATTTGGTTGGCCATTGATTTGCTCAATTATATTTTGAGTCATATGGTAAAAGTGCTCTCCACATCTTGAGCAATTGATAACCTCTTGAATAGTACATGATTTCTTTTTTCAAATGTGGAAGGTTTCAGAGTAATTTCTTCAAATTCTTGCCAATACTGCATTTTCTGGATATTTAAATCTTCACTAATCTAAGAGGCAAACTAATCTTTAATTTTTTAAAAATTACTTTTCTTAGTTCTTTGACTGTTAATAACTTTAAATATCTTTTTATATGACACTAATTTTACTTTTCTTTGGGGTAATATTGTTCATATCCTTTGCCCACTTTTATAATGGCTATTCATCCTTTCTTTAGGTTGCTTTTGTAAGAATTTCTCTGTTAGATATATAATGTTTGTTATATTTATTTTATGTATTAAATTTTTATATATTAAATTTAACTGAAATTGTTTTTCATCTTTTGTTTGTGACTATGACTCTTTTGATAGAAACTACATTTTTATTTTATATGGCTAAAATTGTGAAGTATGTTACAATTTTTCTACGTCTCAATATTTTTATTATGTGTTTATTCATTAAATCTTCCATCCTTTTGGAATTCTTTAGATGTATGGTGCAAGATAAGGAAATTTTTGTATTTTCCGTGTGTTTCACATTTCTAACACCATTTTTGGACACATATATTTTTTTCTCCTTAAGATAAAAATAGTTTTTGAGAGATCTTGAATCTAGCATAATTTTTGGAATTGTCATTTACAGCTCTTACAAGAAACCTCCCAGGAGACTGGAAAATTAAGATCATTTTCTACATTTATGTTGTAGTGTTTATTCATTATTTTTTCCTACATATATACAGAGTATTTGCCATAATCAAGATACCGTGTTAAGTCCTATGGCTGGGAAAAAGAGAGGAATATAGAGAGAAATATAATATGATCCTTATTCTCTAGGGCAAATGCCCATTTGGTAGACACCAAGCACAGGATTGGTCAAAAACAATTCAAAGGAAATACAAACAGATGTCAATGGGATTCAGAGTCAAAGAAGATGATATTTTTTGATGAGAAGAAGAAAACAATGTGGATTCTAAATTCTGAGTATAAAAATGAAAATTGAGAAGGGAGAAGAAATTCTAAATAGAGAAAATGATTGAAAGACTGAGAAAGAAGAAAATGACACATACATTCTTAAAAACAAAATAAAACCTAGATTGGAGTCTACATTCAGAGCAAAAAATTGCAGAGAAAGCTTAAAAGAAAGTCTGGGGCAGAGTCTTGAGAACCTTATTATGAATGCCAGATTGAGTTCGTTTAATTAATTAGCGAATGGAAAATCATGAAAGGTTTATAACAAGAATTTTGATCTGATCAGATTAACAATTAAAACCAGTGTCAATTATTCAGCAGTTTCCAAGGGCTGCATAGACGTCTTGCAAACAAATCATAGAGAGGCATAAATTTTTGACATATGACATTTTAAATGCTTTTGTGACATCTATCACCCTTTTCTTTGTAAACAAAAATATACCTGATTTTTAGACAAACAGATGTGAAGAAAACTCATCAGTAAAAGTTAAAGAGGATTTGTCAGTGTTTCTTAAAATTTGTCCTTTAGTGAATCATATGTATGTTGGATCAATATTGGAATAAATGATTCAAAAATAATAAACTAAAACATCTGAAGTATATTTTAAGTGTCATATCAGCATGAGGAATGTTATTGTTTTTTAGCTTAAAATAAAATACATGCTAACATGAAAGAGTATAGTAGTTTTTTTCATATAGTGTACAATTAATTTTACATTATTTCTCACAGTGTAATTTGATTAAAGAATTTTACTAAGAGCTATTTTTCCCCCTTTTTTCAAGTGGAATATACTTATCATCAGCTTCACAGAAAAATTGTGGTTTCTGCCTGTGTTAACTATTAGGAATGTGACTGTCAATGATAACTTTGTAGCTTTCTTGTCTCCTCTACCTTATTAACTTTGTATGAGAATTATTACTTTTTAACTTCTTGGATAATTTAGTTGATTTATTAATTTCACTAATTTTTATGAAGACGAATGCTTCAGTGGATTCTTGTTTCTATTTGACACAGTTTTGTAAGGACATAGTACTGGGGATTACTGAGCCAGTACAATCCAGTTTTCACATATGTGCAATACACTTCTTATCTGTGCTTTGATTTCCCAGACATCTGCGCAGAATCATCACACTCAGTTGCTCGTCTGATCCCAGCCTATTTAGACTCACATTCCCCGTTCACACTGGAGTTAGTTCATTACTTCCTTTTACTTTACAGTGAGGAGTACTTTTTTGTTTTTTGTTTTTTTGTTTTTTTTTGGGAGGAAGATTAGCCCTCAGCTAACTACTGCCAGTCCTCCTCTTTTTGCTGAGGAAGCCTGGCTCTGAGCTAACATCCGTGCCCATCTTCCTCTAGTTTATACGTGGGATGCCTACCACAGCATGGCTGCCAAGCAGTGCCATGTCCGCACCCGGGATCCGAACCAGCGAACCCCAGGCCGCCGAGAAGCGGAACGTGCGAACTTAACCGCTGCGCCACCGGGCCGGCCCCGAGGAGTACTTTTAAATTACTATTTTTATCAGTATTTCATGTTTTAATGAATGGCTTCTGAAGGATATAAACATTTTGGAGGACATAACAAATAATAATAAGCAAAATGCAAATTTAAGAAACCTAAACAATAACATCCAACTTAAATTTGAAGAAATATTAGACAAGACAAGACAAAGTAAGTATTAGCCAAGATGAACTGACTGATGTGGCACTTCTAGCTCATGTATAACTTCACAGAGCATAACAATTCTTAAAATGTCATTCATTTACCTGTGAAAAACATAACCAAACTTTTATCCCACAATAGAAATGAACATGGGAACATTGTTTCATCTATTATTTTCTTCAGACCCCAACAGTTTCCTTCTGAGCGTATTTGAGAAAAAGTACTAGGCTCTTATTCTTTCCTAAATTTTGTTATCTACTTGATGCTGCTACGTCCTTTATGATATCGACAAATGTAGTAGCCAGTCTGCTCTTTCCACGCAGCCAGAACATGTCGTAAGGCTCACCTCCCCCTCCTTGATGCATTTCCATCATTTCCTTGGAATGAGTGATCTAGCGGTACCTGGTACCTTCAAGAAATACAGAACAGAAAGTAGAAAAAGGATTTACACAATGAGTATATTGGAGGGGCTCTGGTAGTAAATATAGATCTATATGCCATGCCCCTTCCAAAAAAGTAAAAACAGTAGCCTCTAATTTCCTTTTATTGGCTGGACGTGTGATGGATTATAGATAATAGTGAGTAATGTCAAGGAAATGAAAGTGTAACATGAGACACTGACATCTAGCTAAATCCAAAAAAAGTTGAAAGCTTGCCTTTGCCAATAGTAATCGTGTAACAGACTTCCCTTAAGTTTGCAATAATACATTTCATTTTATTTATGAAATCTGTGTTTAACATAACATTTATTATTTTATTTTATTTTATTGTTAAACAACTCATGAGCAGAAAATAAATCCAAATGGTGAAGGACCATGTCAGTTACTAAAATGAGGACTTAATTTCTTAGCATATAGGTCATGACTGGATATAACTTCTCTGATGACATAATGATCAAGGTACAGTCAGAATTGAGTCTGCAGACTAAGTTTTAGGCCCCTTCTGGGACTCCCATAATGCATATGTTGTGCCATACTAGTGTAGCTGTTAATAATTGGGAAAACTGGGTGTGAGGTATATGGGAATAATCTGTGAATCGAAAACTATTCTAAAATAAAAAGTTTATTTAAAAAAAATAGAATTAAGTGAGAAGATAGTCATGGAATGTTCCAGCCTTAAGTTGAAAGAGAGACAATAGACAGTAATGAAAAAACCCTGGAAACAAATTTAGCTCTGCCAAATGAAATCCAACAGCTAACGCAGATGGTGAAAAATGTACCTAAAATCTTGGAGGCACTGTAGAGGCTGGAGTGGAATTCAAAGAGCAAGTCATCAGCAGTGTTGAGTATTGTAGGTAGGGGCCAAGTCTGGGTGTGAGTTCCAGAAGTGAAAATGGGTAAAAAATTTAGTCAAGGAAGAGCTAGAGAGATATAAGAGTGGGAACGTGGGAGGCAAGCTTTCCCAATAGCCAAATGGATAGTGATGGACGAATGTTTCCAGATGGCGTTGGACTAGATTTAGTCAGTTATGCTTGTTCTTTATTTGCTCCAGTTGTAAAGAGCTTCTATCCTGCTCTCTAAGGGACGGTTGATTCAGCTTGTAATGATTGAACTTGTGTGCCGAATGAAGCATAGGTCAGGGAAGAAAAGACTGTGGGAAAGCTTATTGGAGATGAGATGAACACTTGAAAAAGGCTGAGCTTGAACAATCGGCAATGGGAATAACAAAGAGGAAACAGACGCAAACATTTATAAGGCAGAGTTAGGAGCCCTTGGTAACTGACTGCAGATAGAAGGTAAGGATAAGAGAGCAAATAATACTACAATGTTCTGAATTTGAATCATGTGGACGTAATGTTGAGAAGGAAGATAATGCATTCAGATTCAGACATACTTTACTAAAGTTGCAAGGCTGCACCTAGGTGGGGACATCTGCAAGGCATTTGAGTATATGGGTTGAGCAAACTGGAAAGAATCAGGGTTGAAGATACTAATGTACAGAGAAATAAATGTTGACCATCAGGAGTGGCTGAGATTACTAAAGCAGACTTTAATTGTGGGAAAATAACCCAGGACAGAATTTTGAAAAACAATCAGGTGCTGGGCACACGATAAGAAGCTACTTAATGAGACAGAAGACAAGGTGGTTGAAGAAGTAGGAGACTTCGGAGTGTGCAATAACGTGAGTGTAAGGGGATGTTCCGCAGCTCTCCTTTCTCAAGGGCTGGGAGAAATTAGCGAACAGATTTGCAGGTGAGGTGCTTGTGGTTTTACATGGAGAAGTCTCACTGTGTGTGAAAGGGAAGCAGTAGCATATAATCATGGTATGTTATTATTATTATTATTCAAAGGATAAGGCATTTAAGCACAAAACATTGAATAATGCTCTTTGAAACATGCATCATTTGATGTAGTTTGCAAACATATGGTGAATTCCTAATTGTCCCACCAATGTATTGGATTTTTAACATATTTAATGCCAAATAGTAATAAATATGTTGCTTCTCTCTTCCTCTCAGGCAAGAATACATTCATGCTGTCCTCACTAATACATACCCAAACTACAGTCGCATGTGTTTTATCTAGGAATGGATAGTATATCTAATTCTCGATGTTACATTTGCCAATACTGCCCAGTTCCAAATAGTGAATTCCGAAACTAAACTTAAATGTTCATTCAGTGAGAGGCAAGGCTACCCCTGAAAATTCACTAGTCTCTGAACAGAATTCACGCTAGACAGAGGAGACGGTGTAAGAGAAAAGCAGAAGAGGAAAGTACCAGGCTTGGTCTTAAAAGGAAGGACAGTTTGTGGGGGCGGCATTGAAGAGAAGCCTAGATTGGAGCCTAGACACTGAAGACTAGGGACAGAGTCTTGAGAAAACTTTCTGGGTAAAAGCTAAAAGGGCATAGTATCCTTCATTCTGAAGATCTAGGGTGGTAAGGGGCAAAATGAAAATACTTGAAGGCCCCTTTTTAATCAATTCTACATCAATTCACAGTCCAATAAAAAGAATGTAAATACAAGACTTGCTTTGTTTTCTCCTTTATTAAATACTAGGAAGCTTTTTAATGAAAGAGACTGTGTCCAACTATAAGAAAACACTTGCTCATTTTGCTTTATGCCTAATTAATCAGGCAGTTCATAATTTGGAAAGTTAAAATTCAGAAAAGAAATGATTTCTGGAGTAAGGAAAAAGATTTTACATTTTCCTGTTTCTCACATTATCATCTCATAATTTCTGCCATAAGAAAGGCATTTCTAATAGTTTTTATTCACATGCCTAAAATTTATTGTTTTACCAAGTTATGTATACAGAATTTAGAAACATTTGTAAAATAACCTGCATTAAAGTCCATTTTATGTAAACACTAAACTTATAAAATCATATTTAAGAGCTCAGATATATTTGGATATAATAACATTAATCCTATTGCATGATTCTTTACTCTGATTTTTCCCCTAACAATATTAATGCCTTTGCATAGACGTCATCCTGCCTCTCATAGAAGGCAGCTCTATTTTTTTGCTTATGTTCCCACTTAACAGCAGTCATTAATTTAGTGATACCCTGTCTATCAGGCCCACATCATCTTGATTAGGGCTGTTATCCTAATCAAAAGGCTGATAATTAAGACTATCCATCTGTAGAGTTCTAAGTGCTAAGATGAGTTGAAGATCCTAATTAAGATTATTTAGGTGTTACTTAAATGCCATCATTTGATTCAGCTAATCATACCAGCAGGTACATTAGATTTGCATTAATGTTCTGCTGAAGCCAGCAGCTATTTAGGCAGATCAAAAATGTAGATTGCAGACACTATTTCAAACATCTTTATTTGAAAGTGATATTGAGACAATATGTTAAGATAAGCAGGATGTTAGAACAGCTAGGTTATTTCAATGTTTCTTAATTTACTTTATGATAATTAGCAGAGTATTTAAAATAAACAGCCTATTTATTGAATTTGCTGTGTATCTTTCATCGTCTTCCACCCTCTCTCTCATATGTGCATACACAGGCCAATAGTGATGCATTTGTACCAGCATTTTCCATTTTGTCACATGTACTTACTATAATATGGTAAATGTCTGTAAACTAAGGTTCCTAAATAGAAATGCTTAGGAACAATAAAGAATTTTTGTCCCAGTAAAAACTGGATACTACATTGATAATTAATAAGTAAAATAATACTTATTTTCTTTTTAAAAGTCACATTAATATCCAATCATCCTCTAATATAAATAATCAAGAAAATTAGCACAACCAAAAAAGAAAGAAAATTACTACAGTAAAGTATAATTGATTAATATCTTCTTTTCTATTACTTTATCCTTGGTTAATAGAAAATACAAAATATATTACTCTGTTTAAAATTTTACAGGCATAATGGAATAAATTGTGTCCATAGTACCTACGCTATAGGTATTCCTTTCAAGTTACTTTTCCCCAAATTTTTGATGACAAATAATGCTACTAATTGTATAGAAGGAGAGATTGCATTTATTTGAAGGAATAATTCTTTTAAAGTATGTGGCCAATATTTTGAGTTCTCTTATTCTGTTGTGAGAGGGAAAATATACACCTGAGTTTTCTGTAAATGTGTAACTTCTGAAATTGTTTTATTAAGAAATATATGTCAAGTGGAACTAGGAGAGAAGATGAAACGAGATGTAGCATAAGGCATGGGAAGTGAACTGAAGTTTGTAAAGTTCCTACTCTGTGCTCTATGAACTAGATAGTTAATAGTTTGTAATATATATTGTGGCTGTTACAATTTTTTGCTCCAGGGGTATTAGCGTGTGAATGTCTGTTAAATGTCCGTATTATTTCTATCTAATCAGTTTTCAATTCCTTGAGTGTACAGATTTTTAATATTTTCTTCTACTGAATTTTTAACTTTTAAGGAAATCTATGATTCCTAGAAATCATTATTCATTCTTCATGATTCGTGTGATGTACTTATACTTGTATTTGAGATACAGCATACTTTATAATTAATTTTCACCATAGGTATCTGGTGTTCAAAAACACTGGTTTATATTTCAAATCATAATTTTAAAATGTAGTTGGCTTTATTTTCCATAATTTCCAAGGTAACCTTTGAAAATCTTATGGCCAGCCTAAGTATCAATCCGTTCCCTATACCTACCTTAATAAAACAGTTACAATTAGCCAGATGCTTCAAGGTAGTTTTCTCTGCCCTCAGCTAATAAAGGTCTTAGGTGATAAACTTATAGATGGTATTTAAAAACACAAAAGAATAAAAAGAATAAGGGAGGGGGCCGACCCAGGGGCGCAAGGGTTAAGTGTGCAAGTTCCGCTTTGGCAGCCCCGAGGTTCACGGGTTCAGATCCTGAGTGTGGACATGGCACCGCTTGGCACGCAATGCTGTGGGAGGTGTCCCACATATAAAGTAGAGGAAGATGGACTTGGATGGTAGCTCAGGGCCAACCTTCCTTAGCAAAAAGAGGAGGCTTGGCAGCAGATGTTAGTTCAGGACTAATCTTCCTCATAAAAAAAAAGAATGAACATAAGTTCTGAATATGGATTCAAGTATAAAATATTGGAAAAATGCTAAGAGTAAGATTACCGTGATTTATTGGGCAGCTGCTGTGTACTAGGCATTTAACACAAATTACCAGTTTTAGTCTTCACCGTCCTATAAATGGACATGATTGCCCTCCCATGACAGCACTACTGTTTAAGATCTCCCAGCTAACTCTTGGTGTTTCTGAGCACATCTTTCCCATCTTTGAGATGGGAATAATAATATCTCCTTTTAAAAGATATTTTAAGGCTTGAGATTCTTGTTTCCACACTTGTTTTCTCAAAAAAAGCTCATCCTACAATCTTTTCCATCTCAGTAAATGACGACTCCATTCTTCCATTTCCTTGTGTTAACACCCTTGGAGACATCTTAACGGGTCTCCTTTTCCTTTATTCCATAATTAATTCATCAACAAATCTTGTTAGCTCTCCTTTTATACCAATTCCGTAATCTTCCCACTCCTCACCCTCTTTACTGCATTAGTTCAAGCCCGTGCCTTGCTGGCGAGGATGATTGCAATAGCTTCCTAACTAGCCCTTGTTTCTGCCCTCACCACCACACAGCCCACTCACAGTTTCCAACCTAGTAGCCAGAGTGATCTATAAAAATGCAAATAAGTTCATGCTACTTGCTATGGTTTGAATGTTTGTGTTTCCCCAAAATTCACATGTCAAAATCCTAAAACCCAATGTGTTGGCAGTAGGAGGCGGGGCCTTTGGGAGGGGCTTAAATCATGAAGGCGGGGCCCTTGTGAAGTGGATTAGCGCTCTTATAAATGAGACCCCAGGGAGCTCCCTAGTTCCTTCCCACACTCGAAAATACAAGATGCCTGCAACCCAAAAGAGAGACCTCACAGGACCATGCTTACATCCTGATCTCAAACTTCCAGCCTCTAGAACTTTGAGAAGTAAGTTTCTGTTGTTTATAAGCATGCAGTTTGTAGTACTTTGTTACATCAGCCCAAGTGGACTAAGACACCGCTCCTGTGCTCAGAACTCTCCAATAGCTAAGTAAAGATGTTGTCACTAGCCCCTTCCTATATACACCCTGCCCACCACCAGCCCAGCACTCTCTATTCCAGGACCTGCAGACCACTGCTTATTGCAAGAACCTGTGGCTCTTTTCCTGGACACTTACTCCGACTGTACAATTGATGATGGGCTATGAGACAGCAGCGTGGAAGCACAGAAAAGGGTTAATGACCCTGGGAGCAACCCTCATCCAATGCCAGAAGGAAGTAGTGGGTAAATATTTCAGCATTCTGAGCCCTCGTGTGAGAGCAGTCTGAGCTATGCTATGTAGAGTCTCCCAGAGGACCCAACAGATTGTAATTTCAGTTGCCCTGAGCAGTGACCAGCTTGTGTATGCTGGTTCTGTTTGCTCACTTTCCCGTTTCAGTGCTGGTATTTCCCAGAATCTTTCCCAAATAAACACTTTAGCCTCAAATTCTTATCTCACGGAATGCATCTGAGTGAGCCCAAGCTCCCCAGCTTGTCCGGAGACAACGTCCTGCAAATCTCCTCCGCAAGCCTTTCCCTCACTGGCCTCATGTCCCACTGCTTTTCCTTGGGACTTTCTGTCCCCCTCACTGTTCCTCCAACACCCCAGACATCTGCCCAGCTTGGAGCCTGGGCACTTGCTGCTCTTTCTGCTGTAGTGCTCCTTTCCCGTCACCTTCTTTGTGAGGTCTCCCCTCTCCTCATCTCTGCCTCCCCCACACTCACAAACGCTCTCTCCCTAACCTGTTATATTTGCCTTCATAGCTCTTAACACCATTTGGCAGGATATATATATTTTAATTAATTAATTAGTTTAAAATCTGTCTCTTCCCACTAAACGATCAATCCCACGATGCCAAGAACATAGTCTGTTCTGTTCACTATTAGATCCTTGGTGACTAGAAAATAATTAGAACATACATGGTAGTTAAATAACATTTCATGGAAAGATTGTTATCATTTAGAAGGTGTGTCTTATTTATCAAATGGAGATAACAAGTGCCTAGTAAATGTTAGATGCCCAATAGTTGATATTCTTATGGTTAATATGTTTATGTTATTTTATACACAATTGAATATCTTGTCAGGCTGTTGTGGAAACTGCAAAAGTAGAAATGCTTCTGATGGCAAGAAATTTAAGTTACATTGGTGACACTATGATAGAATGCCTAGAATTAAAATAAATCTAAGCACACACTCAACACACCATAACCATATTGTTAAAAATATTTTCTAACTCATGATACCAGCTTGATTAGAATGTTGCAGTGTTCAACCTTAGAAATGGTAGGAGTGACTAAGTTTGTGGATGGGTAGGATTAATTCAGAAGGAGACTTCTGGAAATTTAATTTGGGCTGATGCATGTTTTAAGGAAGAGATCAGATGCTTTAGAAGAAGATTAGAAGAATTTATCAGAACAGAGACTGGCAAGAATAAATGCTATTTTTGGTCACTTGTTTGGTCTTATAATGTAGAACATTAAAAAGTAAAATAGCAAGGGGGTTAATGAAACAACTTGAAAGGAAATGATCGGTAAAGGTCGGTTTTAACATCACATGTGAAGGAAGATTTTAGAGAAGGAGTGACAAGGTCATAGTCTTATTGGACAATACAATTTTTCACTGCATTGACTAGGTTAATTGGGTTGGGATAGTTCTTTAGAATGAACATACAATATGATATCCATATAAAAAGGGATTGAGAGATGCCTATTGAAGTGATTTTATACTTTGTTTTTCATAATCATTGGACATCAAAGTAGTGAGAGCTAAGGACTAAAATAATATTAGTAGAAATACTTTGTGAGAAAAATTTGTGATCATGATTGTGAAGCTAATGTGAGAAACGTATGGTTGGATATCCTCATTTATCGTTGAACCTCAAACTTTTGAAAATAGTCTTTACTACAATGCGTGTGTACACATGCGCACACACACACACACACACACTAGTAAACAGTTTGATGAATTTAATGAACTGAATGCAGCTTCTAGATCCAGAAACAGAATATCAATAGTATCCCAGTAGCCCCGCCTTGGACATACCCACACAAGATGCATTGGTAAATAGCAACTTAAAGAAATAGAGTGTGGTTTAGCCATTTTGGGGGATAGGTGGCAGCAGATTCAGACAATTTGGGGGTCAGTAGGTGCACAGTTCTCCCATCAGTCTAGTTTGGTGGTGAGGGCCTGGAGTCATTTCTGTAAGTTATAATACAACCTGTTTCTACATTCCTTCTAAGGATTCTGTGAGCTTTCTAATATCCCCTAATAAATCCCCTCCTGCTTAAACTAGCTTCACTGGATTCTGTTTCCTGCAGTCAAAGACCCAGAATGAAACAAAAGATTAATCCTCTTTGTGGAAGTGAAAAGTCAAAATTTATTGAATGATATTCCCAAAGGAGCATGACTTAAAAGAGAACATCGAAGAATAATTTCACAGGGGAAAATGGATAGAGGACAGAGATTTGCAAAAGATGTAGGGAGCTATGAGAAGCACTCAAATAAGGTCAACTTTGAAGCTGATCCGTTAGAAATATTGTGGGCTGAATTGTGTTCCCCAAAATACATACTTTGAAGTCCTAGCCCCCAATAGGTCAGAATGTGACTGTATTTGGAAATAGGATCTTTAAAGAGGTAATTTAGGTTAAATGAAGTCACGAGGGCAGGCCTTAATCCAGTCTGACTGGTATCCTTATTGGAAGAGGAGACGAAGACACAGACACGCACAGGAGAAAGACCATGTGAAGATACAGAGAGGAGAAGACGGCCATCTAGAAGCCAAGGGGAGAGGCCTCAGAAGAATCTATGCTGCCGACACCTTGATCTCAGATTTCTAGCCTACAGAACCGAGAGAAAATAAATTTCTGTCGTTTAAACCACCCAGTCTGTGATGCTTTGTTACAGCAGCCTTCACAAAATACTACAAAGAAGGAAGAATGTTTTCCGATGTCCAAGTGGGCACAGGCATTCTGAGAGAGATAAATAAGAAATAATTATGTAACTACATTGGTTACTTCAAATTCATTGGCAGTAAAGATGGAATCCAAATTTCACCTGATCAAGGAGACTGACTTTATAAGGACCGGAAGTCCTCCCCGCCCCAGAAGTGAGGTCATAATGCAGAACACAAAGGGAAAACTGTTAAACACAAAATCTGAAAGCTTTAGGAATAGGTATTCCATATCTGGGGTGTAGAGGCCCAGAACCAAGATCCCAGAACACAGTACTTTTTCAGGTTTATCAGTCCCTCTGTTCAAGGAAGACGAAACGTAAAGTACACTCTCAACAAATTATCTTGGCAATATTTTGTTGATTTATTATTTTAAAGATATGCCAGTGTGTGACTTTTACTTTGTGGTAGGTAGTTCAAAAAATATAGATTTTTTAAGTAGCTTTGAGAGTCATCTTGTGTGGTCCAGAGTATAGACTGTTTAATTATTTTGAATATATTGGTAGCATCCAATTGCATAAAACCGAAGTTAAATTAATTCTTAAGTAACATGCTGTAATTAGATGCCAAAAAATGATACAAACATAAAAAAATTATAAAAGCTTAAGTTATTAGGCTGATATGAAATTAATCTGGAAAATTAAATAAAGTCTAGAATTGTGTGTGTGTGTGTGTGTGTGTTTCTATAGACCCAACAGTAACCCAAATTCTTTTATATAAGTATAGAAGTGGACATAATTTTCATTAAAATTATCATTCTTACAATTGCAGAGGCTTTTTAGATGATCCAGGTTATTTGCTTAACATAGGAATGTTTACTTTAGAAAGTACAATTTTTTATTTTATTCACATTGGTTAAAATATACAAGCCAACATTTCCTGCACTTGACCTTAGAAGTTCATCTTTCTAAAATATTTCTTTATACTTTGCCAAAGTGTTTACTTTCCTAATTACCTCCTGTTACATTAGTTAACTTCCCTCATGCTGGCCTAGAGAGTTCTTTTGGCCCACTGGTATTTGCACATGGAATTTAAATATTTGCAGGAGTACTTTTCCTGTTCTTTACTCATCAGTTAGCAAAGTCAAACATCATTTAGTCTCAGACTCTGCAACCAGCATGGAGGGGATGCTAGTCAATCTTCCCTTTTTTGTTTATCTCTTCTACGGACAACATCCGTTTTCAATGCCGGGGTCACTGATTATCCATTCATTCACCATCCATTGAACATCTACATGACAAGCACAGAATTTGGTTTGTGAATTTAAGGAGTCGTATCCTAATGGGCAGAGACATATGTGAGCAAATAATTACAAGGTGATTCGATGTGTTCTGGTGTGCACACCATGTAATGAGTACATGGAGAACGAAGAAATGGGCTCCCACTGGGAGAAGCAGGGTGTCTTACTAGAAGCAAGAGAAAAGTCACTGCCTCTTGCAAAAAGAAGTAGAGCACTTAGTTTTTCTCTTTGTATAACAGTCGAGATATAATTGTTATACAATAAATTTTGCATATTTAAAGTGTACAATTATATATATATGTGTGTGTATGTGTTTGTATGTATAAATTCATGAAACCCCACCCTAACTAAGATAATGAACATATCCATCACCACCCCCAAAGGTTCCTCATGCCTTTTTATAATTCCTCCCTCCTGCCTTATTTCTCTGGATCCTCTCTCCTCCATCCTTTTTTGTTTAGAGCGAGGCATCTGGTTTCTTTCATTCAGCGTAATTATTTTGAGATCTACCCGTATTGTAAGTATCAGTAGTTTATTCTTTTTATTACTGAGTAGTACATCATAGTTTGTTAATTTATGGATTTTGAGTTGTTTCCAGTTTTTTACTGTTTCACATAAAATTGCTATGAAGAATTTTATGCATAAGAAGTATGTCTTTATAAGAACAAAAACAGACATTTTGTTTATTTCTCTAAGAAAAATACCAAGGAATGAAATAACTAAATCATATGTAGTTAAACTTTTCAGAAACTGCTAACTTGTTTTCCAAAGTATTTCTATGATTTTTCATAGTATGTGAGAGTTCCAGTTCCTCCAAATCTCTGCCAACATTTGGTATAGTCATTTGTAAAAATTTTAGTCATTCTAAAAGAAATGTAGTGGTATCACATTATGATTTTAATTTGCATTTTGAAAAAGTGACTAATGATGGTTAACATCTTTTCATGCTGTTGTTTGTCATCCCTATATCTTTGTTGGTGATGAATCTCTTCAAATGTTTTGCCCATTTTTTATCCGGTTTTGTTCTTAAAATTGAGTTTTAATAATTCTTTATATATTATGGTTATAAGCCATTTATCAGTTTTGTGATTTATAAATATGTTCTCCTAGTCTGTAGCTTTCCTCTACATCCTCTTTACAGTGTCATTAGAAGTCAGAAGTTTTAAATTTTGACAAAGCCCAATTCACCACTTTGTTCTTTTTCACCTTATCCTTGGCATGATATCTAAGAAATGATTGCCTAACCCAAGGTCACAAAGGCTTTTCTCATGTGCTTTCTTCTAGAAGATTTATAATTTTAGGTTTTATATTTAGAGTTATAATCAATTTTCACTTCACTTGTCTATAAATTGTGTGGTATGTATCAAAGTTCATTTTTGGGCCAATGGATATCCAATTATTTAAGCACCATTTATTTAAAGACGATCTTTTCTCTACTCAGTTGCCTTTGTGTTTTTGTTGAGAATTAGTTATCCATAAATGTGTAGATATATATCTGGACATCCCATTTTGTTCCAGTGATCTGTTTGTGTGAGTACATTTGGGGTCCCCAGCAGAAGAGTTAAAATAACCCCTTACACACACCACAGTGACATTCTTGCTGCCCTAACAGGTCCATACAGCTACCATCTTCCAGATTTCTTATACATTCTCCTCCCCATTCCTAATTCTTCTTCATGCTTCTTCACAGATTGCCTCAGAAATCTAAACTCTTTACCTGGAAATTCTGTTAAAATGTAGGTTTTAAATCTGTTGCTTTAGGGTAGAACTCACAAACTGTATCCCTGAGTTTTCCATTAATGCTGATACTGATGCTCCACCGACCATACTTTGAATAACAAGATTCTAGAACGTGTAGATTTCACCTTCTTACTAGGCAGTTGTTCATTAAATAGCAAAAATGTGTTGTTTGAACTTGCTTTATTCTAATATAATTAGATGGCTATTTCATTAAACTAGTGGGCTGAAAAACTGAAGAAAACCAACATGCATATATCCCTTTATAATGTTTAATAGGTCAAATCTGTCCTTAAGAACAAATTTCTTATGCGGATTTTTTCCAATAAAGTTAGCCATTACAATACCATAAAATGTGAGGAGAACATTCCTAACATCTTAGGATAATTGGCACATTTGCCAACAATTTTTTTCTCACATCAATAAGTACATCTTATGAAATCATTTATTTGTCTGTAGTATGTTTTTAATGTAGTAGAATTCTCAATATATAATACATAAAATTTTTAATTATATTAAATCAAAGAATATTTTATAATATTTTGGATAAGAATATTCATAAATATATGACTATAATTTTATAATATATCTAGAAAATATACAAGGAATTTATACAACTCAATAGCAAAAAAATAAATAACAATTAAAAAATGGGCAAAGGTTCTGAATGGACATTTTCCAAAGAAGACATACAAATAGCCAACAAGTACATGAAAAGATGCTCAACATCACTAATCACCAGGGAAATGCAAATCAAAACCATAATGAGATATCATGTCACACCTGTTGGGATATCAGTTCTCAGAAAAACAAGAGAAAACAAATGCTGGTGAGGATGAGGAGAAAGGGGTACCCTTGTGCACTGTTGGTGGGCGTGTTGGTACAAACACTATGGAAAATAGTATGGAATTTCCTCAAGAAATTAAAAATAGTACTACCATATGATCCAGCAATTCCACCTTTGTGTGAATATCCAAGGAAAATGAAATCATTATGTGAAAGATGTATCTGTACTCTACTCTTGTGTTCATAGCAGCATTATGCACAATAGCCAAGGTATGGGAACAGCCTAAGTCAATGGATACATGGATCAAGAAAATGTGATATATATACATAATGACTATTATTCAGCCTTTTAAAATAAGGAAATTCTGTCATTCACAACAACATGGATGAACATGGAGGTCATTATGCTAAGTGAAATAAGTCAGAGAGAGAGACAAATGCTGTTTGGTGTCAGTTATCTGTAGAATGTAAAAAAAAAGCAAGTTGAACTCATAGGAACAGAAAGTAGAAAAGTGGCTGCCAGGGGCTGTGGTTGGGGAAATAGGGAGTGGTAAAAGGGTACAAACTTTCAGTTATAAGATGAATAAGTTCTGAGGATCTAATGTATAACAGGGTGACAATAGTTGACAACACTTTATTGTGTAATTGAAATTTACTAAGAGAGTAGAACTTAAATGTTCCTACCAAAAAAGGGTAAATATGTGAGGTGATGGATGTGTTAATTGATTCGATGGGGTAATCCTTTCACAATGTATAGGTATATCAAATCATTACATTGTACACTTTAAATATCTTACAACTTTGTTTATCAATTAAACTTCAATAAAACTGAAAAAGATAAGAAAAGGCAAACCTTTTTGATTACAGAAAGAAAAGGTTTCTAAAGAAGCAACTAGTCCTATTTAAACAATTAAAAATATGGCTTAAGATTAAGTGAAAGAAAAGGGAAATCAATCCTTAATGATTCCAAAGGCGTGGCTAATAGCACTGAGACAGCGATAAGCCTGTACAGCCTTGGAGAGGAAATGTAATTACTCCAAAGCGATGAGCTCTTCCTCACGATGTGCTCTGCAAGGAGCTCTGGGACCAGTCCTATACAAACCTGGTGTAAGTTTCCAGAGTGCTAAACATGCCACCTGCTCCCGGTGGCCTGGCTTCTTCCCTCTTGTTCTCTGCGTAACTGCGAAAAGGCTTTGGCACCAAGCCAGACATTTTGCATCCCAGGTGAAAACCACACAAGAAAAAACACCCTCTGCTTGTGAAGATGATTTGAGAGCTTTGTGAGGCCTCCATGCATTTTTATGAATTCTCTCTGCATTCAACTTGGTTTCTTGCTGAGCTGTGCTCATTGACATGGCCTTCTGGTGTTGAAATATTTGTTCTTAATTTACCTCAACAGATGATACAGACAGACATTAACCCTGATTCTACTCATTTAAAAATGTATATTATTTACACTTTCTTCCTTACACTTAGAGTTTCTATGTTTGCACAGGCAGCATTGTTCCAAGGCACCAACCCATCAAGAAACCCAGCCACAGAAGTCTTCTTTTAGGGTAAGTATTTGTTGAAGGAATGCATGTCAGGAGCTGGACAGACATCAACATTGTGGTAACCACGTCTTGTGAGGCTCTTGATATGCAGAATACATTGCATACCTGGGGAAAGGTCCATTTAAATCCACATGAAACATTTGTGCTTGCTAGCACAGCCGTAAAGGGCCCAGGTAATATTTTTATGTCCACTGTAATTTAATATAGGGTGCAAATGGGAATCTCTATTACAAAGAAGAAAAGTATTCTCTCCCTACTTCTTCACTTCTTCAACATTTCATATATCATCAAGCATTCTTGGCAAAAATTTATATTGATATTAAATTAAAAATGTGTACGTGTGCATGACATGTTCATGCAAAAATACTGCCACATTTTCAGCGGCTATGATGGGGAATTAGGAAAATCTTTTCCCATGCCATCAGGATGACTGAAGAATTGAAGAGATTTCCTATTTACTACAACTTGCTCCTGACTTTGAAGCACACGCTACTCCAAATCTGTGAGACCGTTTTTGGATACTATTCTTTGTGCCTCTCTGGAGAGCCTGGCAGTCTCTTCGCTATGTTCTGACTTCAGTCACTTATTCTGAAGCTCAAAATGACACTGCATACTTCCTCAGCTAGGGAGAGCGTGGGAAGAGAAGAGAGAGCAAAAACTATAAACTTTATTTCTTGCTCTTGTCGTCATTTTTTTTCTCCTCCCAATGTGGCTTTCCTCCTGTGGATTTTTTTCTGTTGGCGTTTGTGTCAAGGGAAAGGAGAGCTTTCGGTTTTCTCTGAGATTTTCACTTCTTATCACTCTTCAGACAAACCCCCTGCAGTACTTCCCATCATCAATTTTCAGTCCCCCCCTCCTCTGCCCGCGCCCCCACTCCTAGGAAACTTCCTGTGTCATATGTCTTCCGACCTGCCCCGTGGTTAAGATGTCAGATCTGTTTGCAGGACAACACAGACAGATAAATGACACGGAAAAGGAGCCCCAAAGCAGGCCAAATATATGTTATACATGTACTTGAAGGTAGCGTGAAGAAGATGACATTTTCCCTCAGGGGAGAAAAGGATAAATTAGTTAACATATGGTATTGGGCCAACTGGCTAAGCATGTGGAAAAGGAAAATAAAGTTAAACCCCTACCTCACAACACGTACCCTAATAAAATCCAGATGAATTAAACATTTAAATGTAAAAAATAGAACCACAAAAGTACTGAAATGAAACATAGGTGGATATATGCTATTGGCATAAAGGAGGCCTGTGGGAGCACACGTGCCAGCCAGAGAAGGCGAGGAAAAGAGCAGTGGATTTGCTGCACAGTATGAATTTCCAGTGTGGTAAAGAAGCAAAATGGCAGGCAACAGAAATAATTTGCAGTGTATGACCTAAATATTAATAGTTAATATATAAGTACCTTCTAATATTAACTAATTGATTATATCAGTAGAAAAATAGGCAAAGGATCTAACTGGTGCTGAGAAGAAGTAGGAAGGAAATGGCCAATGTGCATATGAGAAATAAGTATCAAGTGAAAGTTAAAGCTATGATCAAATGCCATTTTATCTACAAAATGGAGAATTAAAATGTTTTATTCAGTATTGACAAGGTTGGGGGTAAATAATACTCTCTCATATATTACATTAGGATTTAGGTTGGTTCTTAATGGTGAGCAACTTGGAAACATGTACCAAAAGCTTTAAAAATGTTTAAACTTGATGCCAAATTCCATTTTTGGTAGTCTATTATAAGGAAAATTTAGATGCAATATATTGTTTGAAATATTTAAGTATTGAAAACAATTTACATTTTAAATTATGAAATTTTGACTAAGTTATGGCACATAAAAAGGGATGCTCTATACCCTTTTTCAATGATTCTGCAGGTTATTATTTAAAACCATGTTAAAAAATTACTACTTAGGTATTAAGTATGCATTAAAGGTGTACATGAAGTTAAAAAAATATCATATAGTCTAATAACAAAATACTATGTGTATATTTATATATTAACTAGCTGGTGAGGTTTATTTTTTATTTTCTTTTTTTAAAAAATGCATTTGTTTCATCAAATAAGAATGTTTAAATTATGTCCTATCCAGAGGGGCTATGTTTCAAGACCCCCCAGTGGATGCCTAAAACCACGGAGTACTAAACCCTATATATAGTCTGTTTTTTCCTAAACTTAAATTAGGCACAATAAGAGATTAACAATAATAATTAATAATAAAATAGAACAATATACTTCAATAAAAGTTACTGTAGATCTTTGCAACCTCAGCTTACAATTTTGTTTCTTTGCATATTGAGTTGAGAACTTTCTCCTTTTCACTTAAACGAAGGACTTTGTAGCCTCTCTTTGGCAAACTTGAATTGCGGGCATCACTACTCTTGAACTTTGGGGCCATTATTAAGTAAAATAAGGGTGACTTGAACACAAGCACTGCATACGTGACAGTCGATCTGATAACTGAGGCGGCTACAAAGTGACTAACCAGCGGGTGACATACACAGTGTGGATGCACTGGCCAAATCTCATCTGGGGCTGGGTGGCACGAGATTTCATCAAGATACTCAGAACAGCTCGCAAGTTCAAACTTAAGGAATATTTTATTTCTGAAATTTTTCGTTTAAATATTTTCAGCCTGCAGTTGACAGAAGGCAACTGAAACCGTGTAAAGCGAAACCGAGGGTGAGCGGGGACTGCCGTGCTGGAGTAGCGCTGGAGTAGTGGTGCAGTAATTTGCTGTCCTAAGTGGTCACCTGTTCCAACAGTTAGCATCGGGAAGAACTGATAAAGACTTTGGAATTTTAGTGTTTCTCCTCTTTCATCCCATTCGTCTCAGTGAAGTATAGAGTGAATTGAAAAGATTTATTTTCCCATTAAGATTGATCAATTTGGCTACCAAAATATATTACTTGTTTTCTCTATTTTATTGGAAATGAAAAAATAATAAAGCACCTAATATATAACTACTAATTATTATGCATAATAATTGATAAGCAAAAGTTTGCTGTTGTTATTGTTGCTTTCTTAAATGATTTTAATTTATCGGCTATTATGCCAGAAGACCAAATTACAGGGATCTCAGGGAAACTGTCTTTCTCGTAGGATAGTGATCATTGTTCTAAAGACATGTCCTTTCTGATATAACAAGAATGTGCACACACATGAGTGTGTTTCTATGTGTGATAGAGACCAATTATTACAGGTGTGCTACAGGAAAAGTCTTTACAAGGGTTTAGGGATTCTCAAATTAAAGAAAAAGCACAGGAAACAAAATGAGAGTAAGGAGCTACAGGGTCAGGGAAAGCTCTAAATTCCACATCAAGTGAAAAACCACAGGAAAGAGCCTCTTGTCTATTTTGGATTCAGATTTTGTCTATTTGTGATTCAGAATCAGAGAATGTTTAAAAAACGAAGAAAGCATGATTTGAAAACTGTAATTAAATTTCCTTTTTTATGTAACATGTTTAGAATATTAAATGAGAACTCCAAGTTCATCAGACCACCTTCACCGTCTTTAAAAAGGCCACAGGTAATCTTGCCAGGGCTGAGGGTTATCTGCCTTATTCATATTTTGGAAGATAAGGCTATTTCACCTCTACTTTAGTGAGGTATTTATATCCTTGCAGAACTAGAAATCATGCCTCGAGCCTATGTAAATCTCCCTTGCTGCACTTCAATAGATTGATAACTAGTTCTATTTAGTTTGGGATTTATGTGTATTCCATTTGATTCAAGGAAGTTAAAAGTGCTTATGACTATTTATCACATCCTAAGAACCTCCTGGTATCTGGAATTTGGAATCAGAAAACATAAATTCATGCCTCAACTTCATCATGCATTCACTGTATGACATCCAGCAAGTTACGTATCCTCTCTAAGCCTTAATTTCTTCATTTGTACTAGCAGAAGATATTTCATAAAGTTGTGAGAAATGAAATGCAATAATTCATCTGAAGGACTTTGTAAATTAAAAAGAGATGCCATAAATAAATGTTAGTTACTTTTAATAGAGTAAACATGTTCAGTCAACATGATGCCTTGGATCATTCTTTTTAATAATTTAAAATAGCATTGTACGAGATTGGTTTGTTGTGCCAGATTTTGTTTCTGCAATGCTAATTTACCTCCCAATCTATGTCAACAATATATTTTCCTGGTTTCAAAATATGGAATTATCTTTTAGTTTCTCCCTCTTTTCTTATGAGCCCGTATGTTAATAATGACTAAATCTATTCATTTCTATCCTTAAAATGTCTCTCCCATCCACTGACCCCCTCCATCCTTTGCCTTTTATGTTTCCCTTATCTTCAGCTTTGGCCAAGGGGGAATAGATGTGTCAGACAGACCTAGGTGTGAAATCGGGCTCTGCTAGTTCCTGTCTGTGCCACTGTGGTTATATAATGTAATCTTAAACTTCCATGTTCTCACCTGTAAAGAAGAGATAATGCAAATCCTTCACAGTGGTTACATTTAATGAGTTTCATCACAAAGTTTCTGTGTTCAAAATCTTTGATGATTTTCATTTTTCACCAAATAAAGTTCCAATTCAGATAGATTTTAAGACCAGTCTCCTACTCCCTGTCTGGCTTTATCTCTTAATTCCTCTCCAATCATTATTACCACCTACTAGATTTTCTGCCTTGACACAAGAGGCACAAAATTTATATCAACAATGTCTCTTAAATTAGGATAATTGATTCTTTAATTTCCTTGTTTTGAAATGGGGAGAGGAAAGTTTCTGCATATATCACAGAATTATTTTTAGGAAAAATGTGCTAGTCTATGTTACAGAATATTAGAAGATCCCCAAACTACTTATTTGCATGGTACGATTACTAATTGTCATAGCCTTTGGCTCATCATGCGCCTGGCTGAAATAGGTTCTTCAGCATGCCCTGTTAGTCTCTCCAAATGAGAGTGTCTGATGCCAAGTGGAGAGATGGAATCTTTCTATCCACCATTCCCTTTCTACCAGTGAGATGCAGAATCAACAGAAAATATGTAATATTTATTCATCCATTGGATCTATTTTCATAAAGCTCAGATACCAGATGATGACAAAATCTAATTCTCTGCATTCTGCTGAAGCTATCAGGCTTTAAAACATTTAAAATGTGTATGTTAGACAAGCATTGCTCGTGACCAATCACACATAACTGTAAAATATGAGAAACAGTGTAAACAGAGTTGTTTCTCTTCTGCACAACATGCCTATTTCCAGTACATAGCACAGTGCCTGGCAAATAGCTATAAATACATGCTCAGTAATGACTGCATTAAAACATATTGTGTATTTTTCTAAATGCATTCCTGCCTAATTAATCATGTTAAAGCTATCAGCATTTGGATGATAGGCTTCTCTGTGCATTACTTTTGGAGCAAAGAGCTAGAGCTCTGAGCATTCAGACGAGGCAAGGGAAAGGGTATTTATTGGATGAAGGATATTTATGGGATGGCTCCAGCCTTGAGAAACATCAAGTTCTGAGAAAAGTTGGAGTTGTGGAACTGGGAGTACTTCTTTGTAGACATGCGTTCATTTACTCAAGCCCACAACAAGGTCGTGGAACAGACCATGGGCGGTTCGGAATGAATTCATTTACCACTTGTCAAGAGCGAGACAGGGTAGCCAGATCAAAAACCAGGCAGCCAGAGAAGAACATGGATGAGATGTTAGAGAAAATAGGTACAGATAGGAAGGCAATGTCAGGAGCTGAAAGGACAGGACAAAGTATGTCCGCCGGCCCAGCATTATCACTGCTCTCAGTGGTTGAATACAGAGAATGCTCTGCGAATGCTATGGAATAACAAATGAATCAATAGGAACAGATAGAAATCATTACCGTTCAGAGGATAAGTCAAAATTAGCTTCTTTAGAGTTGGTTCTTTAAGGATGGAATCCTTCAGAAGAGAATTCACAGAGAGGTTTTAGTTTAACATAACAAGATTTTAAGATTGTGCGAGACTAGCTTGAGTTCTATATGTGAAATCCTCTATGTGGAGCCACCCACTGAGGTGAAGAGGGTGGGAATAGGGAGAAGTGGCAGCTAAGAGTAAGAACATAAACACATCCGTCACTTTTGTATTTATTTGAAAGGCCAAAATTGACAAAAGTGGACTGAATCCAGGAAAATTAAATCCCCAAAACAGCCAGCTTTTTAGTTTCACCTAGGAACCAGCTCTGTTTTGAAGAGTCACTCTTTCCAGGTGAAACGTGTGTCAGTTTAATTCTATTGAGAAAGTTTAATTGTTTCTGTGTTTGTTTTGCTTTATTTTTAAAATTCTTTTAGCAAGTTGCTTGCTCTTCAACTATGAATAAAATGAGCAAGAACACTCTCAATGAGAGCATGTATCTTCTCAGCAATAAACACAATTCCTCTGATTAACAAAAGAAATCTTGGTCATTCTTAATGGAGTGTCGATTTTTCATAGAGTAAATTTTTTATTTTAAATTACAAGGAGGGACAATAGGAGATTCACCTGGTGTAAACTGCAAACAATTTGGTGGTCCAGAGGCCGTGGTGAAGGCTGGTACTATTTATGGGTTGATAAATGATCCAGAAGGAAGGCACGTAGTGAAATTTCCTTGCCTGCAGATGACATTAAGATTTTGGGAGTAAGGAAAGGCCAAGATAAAAGAAATATCTATTCCAGCTATTACTTTTGTATGTGCTATTATCCACTTACTTTTCTATAAAGCAGTGTGTTTACCTTTCAAAACTTGTGAATGTGAGTTCTTTTTACAGATCCAAAAAACCAACATCAGAATGTGGTAGATAGCCCATGATTATCTGAATAAATATATTCTAGCCCTCTCGTTACGATTTTGAGAATCATACCACTTTTGGAGAGTCAAAAAATGAGGTTGAAGGTTGGAAATGATGGCAAAAAGCCCAAAATGCTTTCATGGATAGGATTATTATCATTTTTAACAGAGACAACTAATATAAAACAAGTAATACATACTGGATGTCTTACTTGGGGTAAAAAAAATCGCCCTATTCCCTTGTTGCTGAAATTATCTCTTGGCTAATGAAGTATGTGAGGTTTATGCTAGCCTAACTAATTTTGTCCTCTCTTTATAATATATGCAAATATCTAAGAATATATGCAGCAATAATTAAAAATTCCTAAAAAAGACAAAAAGAATTTGAGGCGATATTTTCCTGGGTTGATCTAATCAAATTATCCAGACAATTATATAATTCATCGCCTCAAATGGATCACTATGGTAAATTATTTAAAAATTTGGGGAAAACTTGGGTTCCTTTTGAAAAGAAATTATTCTATATATTGCAGATATTTTGGGCTAACTCAATCTTTATTTTAGGAATAATCAAAGTTTATAAACTGGGCCTACATGTACCAGATCACTCTGTCAGAAGATGTTTTTAACCAGCTCTGCATTTTGACAAAGGCCCAAGGATATTTGCAAAAATTTGAGAATCAAAATTGGAGAGCTGGCAAAAACTCTTGAAGCTCACATAGTGCAGTATCCAGTTCTCCATCTGAACACACATAACCCACAAGAGAGGGACTCGGAGAACAGATTATGTAACCTGATAAAGAATCTCTCTTCCCTTTCTTTGTACAAAACAACGTGGATTGTTTGGAATGTCTGTAACAGCCTTTTAAGCAACTTTATTATGCAATTTAACAATGAGAGTAAATTGAAAATCACTCATTTTGTACAAAAGAATCTAAAGTTCTGAAAAGTTATATGGTCTTTGTAAAGTCGCATGTGTTATTGATGGGAGAACTAAGATTGGCATTTTGTTCCCTTTTCACAATATTTCATGACTAACAAGTTAGGAGGTTTGCAATAAAATGGCTGAAATAACCAGACTTTCTATAATGCGAGGGGTGATTTCAGAGGAAGGACGTAAAGGATACATTTCAACAAATCAACTATGCCCTTCTTAAAAAAAAGAAATTCTAGCCTATAATCTATTGAACAATGCTTATGTTTTTTTTAAAGAAAAAAATTACTTTTAAGTAACTCTAGCTGGTCTCTATTGGACACGATGAGCTACTGCACAGCATTGTGGGTAATTGCTATGATCCTAGAGAAATGTACTTGTTTTTATTTTCTGATGACGCAGGCCTTCTTTGTGTACCAAGCAGTGCTTAGAGCGATGATGCAGGCGCTTTGTCAAAATCAGTCTTGACATGTCAGGTAGCTGCTAGCAGCTCATGACACTTTGGAAAAGTTCAATGATTTAAGTACAAAGACGGGAGAAAAAAGTCAACAAAACCCCCTGAAACTGGTACTTGTTTTTCCTGACCAACACATTTTGGTACCAAAAACAGTATGTAGCACATAATTATTCTTGTCAACATAGATTCATCAAATGCAGGGAAAATATATTCAGGACAATGGAGATATTTCTTTTCTGCCAATCCACATGGTGTTGATTTGTCAGAAGAAAACATTTATTAATATATATGTATTATAAATGCATCATGCATTTATATATAATATAAATTTATGCAAATATATAAAATATATGTTTTATATATATTTACAGACACATATATATCATAATCTGCAAGCACCTGGTGCTATGACTCTTGAGGAATAATATGATCACAGAGGAAGATTTCTCATCAAGATCTAACAGAGCTAGACAGTGGGCCACGAGTGTTAGCTGCATTTGCTATGACATTGCAGTGACCCAATAGCTTGCTTTGCTGTGGTTTGCTGCTTTTCCTGTTGTTCAAATGAAGATAAATTTCAATATTTCACTTGCTTGCATAATCTGGTGTCACATTCCAGAGTCTTAGTAGCTTTTCCACATATAAATTATTGCACTATCATTTCACAGAGTCTGGTGCATGGCTATTTTTAGCATTCTGTGCTTCGTTCCAGCCTTTCCTTAGTAGCATTACTGTTACAGACCCATTAGAGGGAAGAGAAGTGCGTTACTGCACAACGGTAGTGATACATATTGAGCATCAGATGGCTTAAAGCATACATATTTAATGAAGGAAGCCTAAAAAGAAGATTACAATGTTTAATAGCCTAAAAGGAGCAAAAGATATATATGGGAAATCATCTTCATGTCGCTGGATGCTAGACTCCAAAATTGAGAAAAAGCATCCTTTGTGGGGATTAATGAAAATTATTGAGACATTTTGCTGCTAATATAGCAAAGAAAATTAGTTTCTTCTTTATGTGACTAAATGATTAATGTATGGCTGTGTTATTAATATTGTAGCAATTATACTTAATTAATTTTATGTTTCAAATCTGCAGTGTGAGTAAATAATTTCTAAGGACAAACCACACTGTATATAAAGCTCTCCGTGCAATATTATTTCCTAAAGAACATCAGTATATTTTATTGTTATAATTTTACTTCTCTGAATAATCAAAAACTTGAAATTATCAAGCAAAGAAACCAACATGCTTTTTTTAAGCACATGTTATCCTTCTTTTATTTAAAAAATGGTATATGAGAGGTAGAAAGGGCTGCTAAAAAAGTGAGAACCAGTCAAAATAAACGATGCTCTTTTTAAAAAAATTTATTGATTTTATTTAACAATGAATACAAGTGATGACTTAAAATAAATAACATTGCATTTTATAGCCTGTATTATTGTATTTATCATTTGCACCTATTTCTGATTATTTCAAATTTGGCGGAAGTTGTTACATCATACCATAAATGTGATTTTGTTTTTTCACTTGGTGTCATCTTGATGGCTGATGACCCAGGAATGGCTTTCTGTTAACAAAACTGGAGCAAGCTTTGTGCAAAAAGGCCTTTGGGAATCCAGAGTTTATTTGTGCATCCTGCATGGAGAGGAAATTTGGGATAATTTACCCAGTGTCTAGAAGATTTCCTTCCCTCAAAGTAAGTTTCAGATGACAAATCAGTGTGGATTGTTGACCAATCATTGACACAACCAATGGCCATTGCTGAACATCCCTGACCAGAGTATTTCTGACTGTCCCTGACATGGGCCTCACTGACCATAGCAATTTTTTGAAATAGGGAAAAATAAGCTCAAAGTTAAAATGAATTGCTCATAGTCTTACAGCTAATAAGTAACAAAATAAACATTTAAAACTAATTCTATTTTAGTTTTTTTAATGAAAGAATTTTTGATCCTTAAATACAATATAACAGTTTAGTCCAAAGTGTATTATGATAAACAGACACGGACCAAAAGCATACACATATCAAAACTCGGAGGTATTTAGCTGAGAACGGAGATTCTTTCAAGACTTATTACTCGAATCAGCATTCACATAATTTTCTCATGTTGACATTAATGCTAATTTTTTTCTATTTTATAACCAAAGTATTCTTGCATATCTCTGATTATAATTTTCAGAGTAAAAAGTGACCTTGCATAACATTTTCAGGATGAACCACACAGCTATTTTAGGAGAGAAGCTGATTCCTCTCTAGACAGTGTTCGAGATAAATGGAGGACAGTATGGATTTGTAGAGGTCATTTGTTTAAGGAAGTTTTTTAAATAAAAATAGTTTGTAGTTTATTTCAATTTCCACTGTAGACATTTTTAAATCAAGGATAGTTAAAATTTACGTTGGCTAAGATCAACATCCAGTTAATCATTTGCTTCTTCAAAGCGCTGAAAGCCGGCAAATTTTATGTTTCCTATCTTTTACATTTTACCATTTTTCACTTACATTATGTCTACAGGCAAGGAGGATTTAGTGGTTAAAAAAATGAAACGAAATGCCAAAAAATGGGTTATCACACAATTATGATGTGAGAAACTATCCTGAGAGTAATCTGTAGCTGAGTAAAATAGCAGAATAAGAAGCATTGTAAATTCTATTGCTAGAATTTCGAGAATGGAAACAAAATGTCATTGTATGTGGCCCCCTGTTCATATACTCCCTTTATGCAGGTGTACCTGATAGAGCTACCCGATTGAGTTTGCTACTGTTCTCTACTTAGTCAGTCACTAACTATTGTTTCCTTAAACCATTATTTCCTTAAAGTCCTTCTCTCTCCTCCTCTCACCTAGAAAATAAGTTAAGTACAATTACTCACCAAATTAGATGGGGACAGTCTTGCTAAACAAATGGCTTAGCTTTGAAATCACATTATAGAGAAACACTATATTAAATTATGGAAAAATATTTCCCCAAATGACTTTTCAATACCACATCTATAAACTTTTTATGTCAAAACAACAAGAGAATAATTACAGTTATAGAAAAATTGAACTGTTTACTGAAGCTGAGAATGTATAATATGTATTTTCTAAGATGTACTCAGGGTCCAAAAATGGAGTTCACCTGTTTCCTGTTTGAATAGGTTCTCTCATACGTACAGGGGTCAGAAGGTGATGCATCACAAGTCTGATAACCCAAATTCCCTCCTTTCTCTTCAGATGAACTCTTTCTCTTAATTTTCACAATCCTTTTACTGTACCCACAAAAAAAATCCTTTTCTTCTTAAGTTTGTCCAAAAACTTAAACAGGAAAGAAAGATAGACGAGTTTTATAGAGTTATCCCATTCTTAAAACAGGGAAAGTGAATAAATAATAAAAATTATATTCTATTCTTCTCCTCGATCTTATCAATTCAAAGCTTGCAAGTAGGCATCACTTCTTTCCCTTCTAAATTTCAGAAACAGTAAATGTTAAAAGCTCATATCTATGTTCAAATCATTAGTAAAGAAGGCAGTTATTGACACATAATCCATGTTCACTGGGTATATAATACTTTTGCAAATAAAATATCTAAACTAAATAATATTAAAAATTTCCATTTATTGAAAGCTGTGATTGGGCTATCCCACTTTATTTCCACACAACCATGAGTTCGGTATTTATTTTTAAAAATATTTATAAAGAGCCTATTACGAGCTAATGCCCGACATTATCTATCTGTTCTAACACGGTGGAGAAATCAATGAGCAAAGCAAAATAGCTTCCCTACCAAAGCTCAGTTTCCAGAGAGGGAAGCCAGGTGATCACATACATATAAGATGGAAAGTAGTGTGAATGTTATGGAAAAAATAAACAAAGAAAAATAAGGGGAGGAAACAGGGAGTGTAAAGGTTGGGATGGTAGAGATATACTAAGTAGAATGATGAGGGAAGTCCTCTTTGATAAGGAGGCAATTGAGCAGACTGATGGAAGGGCGAAAGTGGGCCATGTGGCCAACTGGTGGGAGAGTCAGCAGGCAGACAAAAGGTTGCCCTGAGATGGATTAGGCTCAGTGTGGTCAAGGAACAGCAAGGAGGCCATTGTGGAAGGAACCAATTGAGCAAGCAAGGGGCTAGGAGGAGGAGAAGCTGGAGATTTGGAGGGAAGTTAAGTCGTATAGGGTCTTGTAGACGCTAAGATGAGATTTAATGAGAAGTGAGATGGGAGGCCACTGGGAATGTAGAAACTGAAACTCCGAGAAGCTGAGATATTTTCCCAAGCCCGCAAAGCCAGATAAGGCAAATGCAGGTCAGTCTAATTACATGGCCTGTGTGCCAAGCAAATATGCCATGTGTAAGACAGAGATACACAGTAGTCTCAGTGTGACACTGGAGCTGTTTAGAAAAGGAGGGAGTGGATTATGGTCTAGTTTTCAGGGAAAACATAGAGAAAGCGGGAGCAGAGCCATGCCTTTTAGGACAGACAATATGTTTAAGGATGAAAAAGAGAATATTGAGAGAATCATGAATGAAGTCACTTCAGTTAGGAGACTAGGTTGACTTCAATTTAATATCATGTTGAGTTTAATAGGAAAAAGCTCTACAAAAGAAGCTAGGAGTTAGAGAATAAAGATATAGCATTAAAAATCCTTGCCTTTATTCTCTAGTCGGTGGGGAAATATCACAGAATTTTGAATAAGGGAGAGATTGATTTGCTCAAAGGAAAGGTTTAGAATTTTGGACAAGGAATAGTAGGAACATTGAGTTCCTCGTAGTTAACTGGCAGTAGCAATAAAGAGGAAGGGAAGGGCATAGAAGATAATTAGAAGGAACTCGTGAGAGGAGTTTGTTATTAGCTGGGAATGGTGATGAGAATTTTCCCTTTCCTCGCATCTCCCATGCATCACAATAGGCTTCTTCCCTAGACTCACTTAGTGGTAGCAGTGGTGCAAAATTTCCCCCATCACTAGTTCCAAAATTTTGAAAATTTCTTTTTATGTATTTTTTCAACTCTTGTCAATCTTCTTTTTTTTCTTTTCCTTCCCAAAGCCCGCAGTACGTAGTTGTATATTCTAGCTGTGAGTGCCTCTCCTTGTGTCATGTGGGACACCACCTCAGCATGGCCTGATGAGCGGTGCTATGTCTGCGCCCAGGATCCGAACTGGCAAAACCCTGGGCCACTGATGCGGAGCATGCGCGAACTTAAACACTGGGCCACAGGGCTGGCCCCTGAAAATGTCTTTGTTCCCTTCTTCCCCACTTTTCTTTTACATGTGGTTTCTTAGCTGTGTGGCATGTATCTCTGCCATGTTTCTCATGTCTGTGCCAGTATCTCAATCCCCTGACCTGCCCTATGATGTAGATACTACTTTCTTGCCTGCCCACTTGGACGAATTTCTAACTTGTTTCCTGCCATCGCATCTATCAGCACATTCATAAGAGCTCTTCAGTGTGGCCCAATATTATCTTTAATCTCTTTTTTTCTTTTTGCTCATGCTCTCAGTTCCCTGTCTCCCAACCACAGAAGCACGTGTTTGCATACACACACACATGCATACACAAGCACATACACACATATACACAAATTCTCACCACTCCATTTCTACCACTAACCTCAGCTTTTTAAAAGAGTTTATATTATGAAGTCTTTCAACTATATACAAACTACATAGACTAGTAAATGAAGCAATATATTCCAATTTCTCAGCTTCCACGATCATCAAGTCATAGTCAGTTTTGTTACATGTAAACCCCTGCCACATAGAAAGCATCATTCTCCTCATCACTCTCACTAAGCCAATATTCATTATCCTTTCATTTATTTCCTTTTCTCTTTGCTTCTTTGTCCCTCCCTGCTCACCCTACCCCACTTATCAGCCCTTCAAGAATACAAACCAGGGGGTTCATCCAGCTCTGGCACAGCTAGAATCAAGACTGTGGAAGGCTTCTGATTCCTCCAAGCTGTTTTGGTTAAAAGAAGACAAAGCAAAACCACAAAGAGCCCCTGCCAAGTTATTTTCAGGACCTAGAACTAGAGAAGGCAATCTTTCAGGACCTAAGTTCATTTCAAAACTACTTGCTCCCTGCATCTTCCTGGCTTGAGCTGAAGCATCTTTATATCACTCTGAATCACGTTGTTTTACTTCCTGAATCACTCTCTTCTTCTCACTGCTGTCCTGACTTCCTCTTTGCTGAGAAAGGCACTGATGGCTTGTAGTTTGCCTTATATGTGGTCCCTGGTCCTTTCCATCCATGGCTTACCCATGGCATTTCAGTTTAGCTCTGCCTTCCTTGTGAATAGCTACAGCCTGAGTAAGCAAAGAAAAAGAAATGGACATGTTTGAAACTAGATGGAGCAGATTACACTGTTTCGACACATCCCCATGTGCCCTATCCGGGGAAAGGAAATGATCTGCCCTTTTCTGGTCATAAGGATGTGAGGGCACCACGTGATTCCTCGGGGGAGTGAGAGCACTGCTCTGCACATACTCATCAAGCATTAACTTATTGAACACCCAGGTTACAAAGAGCAGAACAGAACTTAGAACTCCTGATCCTTTATAGATCAAGACCCAAAATAGCAATTGTGACAGGGCAGCTTATGAATTCAGCCACATCGGTGAGGTATCCAGACCTCCTGTACCTCCACTTTTGGGAACTTCTGTTGGGCAATAAGCCACCCTCTGTCGAGAGTAAAGGAGTAGCTTAGCAGCTCTAAGTTGATGTTAAATTCTCCCACCTCTGCTGAAAGTGTAGCGCAGGTCTTGCATGTTCCTTTGGATTAACTAAAGCAACTCAGATCAATTGATAACATTTTCCTCCCACTGGGTTAATTTTCCGAAGCTGTAACCAGCCTCTGATAACCAGAAACCCATCGTGTGAAGCACTTGTGTAGCAGAGTTAATAATTGGGTAAAACTTTGTTCTTCTTATAAAGGATTTTCCCTTCCCTCTAGGAATATCTATGCCTAAAACCTATTGAATATCTAGACACATCCCAGAGTAGATGTGAGAGACTGAGCATCGGCAGATGTCCTACTTTGCTAATACATAGGCCGTGATATACGTAAGAGGAAACAAAAAGGAAAGAAAGCTGATAACAGAAATCTGGCATGTCCTAACTGTTGCAGTTTCAACAGGAAAGCTACCAGTTAATTCTAAGGTAATAGTCCCTGTATTCTAACTTTTAACATTTAGTTCAGACGGTCCTTGTAGAATTTCCTTGATATCATTAATCACTATTAACTCATCTTCACATGGCTGTTTAAAAACATTGTTTCCCTTGCGACAAGAGTATCTGATACAAAGGTTAATAAATAAATGTCCTTTTTTGGGACTCCTGTGGCACTAGGTAGTTATGTAAGCTTCTACAAATTACTTAATGTGATAAGTTCTACAGTTCATAAATAACAATGATTCTCCACTGATAATATGTTGCATATGTGTAACAAGCATTTCAGTTTTCAGAAAATACTACCCCTGGCATTGAGATATCTGTAAACATTTGTGTAGAGTTCCAGGTAATAAAAAGAGAAACTACCATTTACTGAGCGTTATTCTGTTACCAGTCCTTAACTAGTGTTGCTCTTTAATACAAATAAAAAGATTTTCTTGTACTTGTTTTTCAGATAATATGTAAAACATATTGCCCATGGCTTCAAAGTATTTTAGGCATTAAATAACATTACTTCTGGAATATCCAATTTTTCTGAATATTTTTGTGGAGCTTGAAGTAATAATCTGAGCAACTATAAATTAGTAAATAACTAATATGAACCACAAACTTCATCTATGGTTGCTTATTTGAGCAAAGAACAGAAGTTATTTTACATATAAATAAACCGAGACTGTTAGAAGACAAGCAGCTTGGCCGAGGTAATGAAGACCTCTGTGCTGGAATTCAAATTCCACCCCACCAGTTCCACTCTCCGCTCTTTCTCTGCCTGCACTCTGCCCCAGGAAGCCACCTCTGTGGGTGGTATCAACCCAGATCTGTTGTCCTCTCTTTTCTGGGTGGTGTCAATGAACAGATGGCAGCCACAGTCATGGATGGCAGGAAGAGAGAGAGCCCAGAGTGTGTATTCTCCTGGCTTCTTCCATTAGTCTGCATTTTGGCTGTGGCTGCAATCCTCTTCCAAAAGCACAACTTATGCTGGTCAGCCTTCTACCGGTACCTGCAACTATTGGTTTCTGTGTTCCAGAAAATGCTCCCCTCCTTGCTCTTTCAGCCTGGGTTGGTAATGCTTTTTCTGTTTACTGACACTGGGGCTCTTACTATACATGGTTTGCTAACACAAGCTGGCTAACACTGTGATAAATTAGCCATTTCATTAAATTCTATTAGATCTCTTCAATACCCATCCTGACAGTGCAGCAGTTTCTTCTAGGACTTTGATTGGCCTTAAGAAACAGAACATGAGAGTGGAATTCTGGTGTTGGATTACTCACATACTTGATGAGTGCACTGATCATTTCTCTGCCGGGGAAATGAGGCATGATGATCTATGGCATATGGTGGCATCATGAGGGCAGGTAGAGGGCAAGCTGTTCTGAGAGCAAACGGCTATGACTCAGAGTCACTATAGCTATAGTGACAAGTGTTATACACAAGGCATCAAGGCATAGGCTGGCTGTTTCTAACAGCCTTAGAGAGTATACACAGAGAAATGGACCAACTGAACGTCTCGAATGTATGCCCAACCCAGGGCACATGTGGAAACTCAGAGGCTCACCAAGACAACTATAAAGATGACCTTCATCTTCTGTAGCTACATGGAAAATAAAGCTGAAAATTAAGCCCAGGCCCCAACTGCAATTGTCACAGAGCTGCAGCATTGATGGATGTGACCCTCCAGGATTCTTCTACTAAAGCAGGAGAACTTAGAGGAGGAGGCGTACTGCTGGACATGGGATGGGACATGCAAGCAGACAGAATCAAAGCTAAGAGCTTTGCACTGCTAAATCTCCCCAAAAGCACCTTTTCTGCTAAAGCAACTACTCCCCATTGAATGAAGGGACTGGCCAGCCTTCAGGATGTGGAAGGTCTCTTCCTACCACACTCGTGGTTCCCAGGCCCACAATGAAAGTCACATCCCAACAAAGCCCAGAGAGAGAAGCACCAGAGAGGGGCTCCTCTAGAAGAAAGACTCTATACACCAGAAGGATTGCAGAAGATCTTCAATCTGAATTAAAAGGAAACTGGGGAATGCGTTGGAATGGATTCTGAGGGCAATAGACTAAGAAGGATAAAAGATATGTAGATGCACTCATCTGGAAGCAAGATTTAATACATTAGCTTAAGCAGCTAGGAGTGGCATTGATGGATTACTAGGTTAGTTAATTAAGTCTGAGTCATCTCAATCAAAGGAGTTTAATTGCCGGAGCTTCTGGGCCCTCTCTGTATCTCAGGTCAGCCCATGGGCCAGGTTGGACCAGACAGCTTGTTTCTATAAATCAAGTTTTATTTGAACACAGCCACGCCCACATTATGCATGGTCTGTGGATGCTTTTGCACAAAAATGACAAAGTTATATAGTTGAATCAGAGACCATATGGTCCAAAAAACCCACAACATTTGCTATCTGGTGCATTACAGTATAACCTGCTCAGCCACCCCTCCCGTTCCCCCACCATATCCCTGGCAAGACTGGACAACGCTTCCTTCACTAGGACCTGAACAAATGAAATAATGCCTCTCCTCTAAGGAACATAAGTGGCATTCTGTGATGCTGCAGTTAAACTAGACTCAGAGATTGAACAAAGCTTTGTGGATTTTGTGGCTTACACAATTTTGAATTCCTTCTTTAAGTAAAAAGTGCAATATTATGAATGCAAAAAAGTGCAAAAGTGATATTTATTTAGGATGATAAAAACAACCACAGCAAATGGAATGCTTTAAAAGTTGTCAAATAAAACTAACATCACAAAATCTAAGAAAATAACTTTTAAAAAATTAATTAACTTTGTGATCAATTCTTTAATACATTTTTTTTTCTTGTTGGGAGAGGCTAGGTTGTTTTTAGTTTAGTTTGCCTATAGTTCAGGTTAGTTTTGTTTAGCTGCATAAGACTTCTTATAGCAGTGATTCCACAGTGGTAGAGGCCAGATGGCAACAGTTCACTACCAGATAAGGTATGCCTGGTTACCATCCTAAGCTTCAGGTGTCTGTGGTTGTGACTGACTCATCACAAATCCCTAGGAGTGACATGGAGAGGTAGCCCCTTTAGGTCTTGTTTGACATAGATAATTGGATAATTCAAAGTGTGTTGGGTTGAAATTAACTTGAGTTGTATTAGTGGAGATTGATGGTCTCTTGCTTAGTTCCCAATCTAAGTCAGTGCACAAACCTGGTGCCCGTTGATTGATAGGAAGAAATGTTACTTGAAGGAAAATCCACATCACAGCCCACTTCTGTATCTGAGAATCTTCCTCCAAGTCTTTCCCTAAAGATACCCATAGCCATTTACCTGAATGATTGTAATAGTAAAGGTCAGTATCCAGAGTCTACAAGTTTATACGGTCTCTGTTCTTACACTAATCTGCTGAGATTCCACCAGGATGCACTGCTCAGAGTAGAAACCTATGGAAGTCAAGTGACCAATGGTGTCTTAGTCCAAGTCTGTCTCATAGGGGTCCAATTGAACCACACACCCATCCTGTGGTTATTGCCTCAATTTTAGAATGGATAGTGAGGGCAGATATACTTAGTAACATGTATAACCTCCCCATTGGTTACCAGATCTGTGTAGAGTTGCTATGTTAGGAAGGGTCAGGCGGAAGCCCTGAACCTGTCTCATTTCATATCTCATCCCCCATGATAGCAAATGGAAAGCATTACTGCACCACTGAGACCACAAAAAAATCTTAGTGCTGTCATCAAAGCTGTGAGGGGTGCAGAGGATTTCCTAACATGATGTGCCTGTGGGCCTTGTAGAATGACTAGGGATAATTAAAAATTTAATTGGGTGGTGATACCAATTCCAGCTCTGATTGCAGGTGTGTTATCTCTATGAATCAAATAAAGACAGCCTCAGGCATCCGGCATGAAACTTTTCACCTAGCACCATGCTTTCTTTTAAAGTCCTTTCAGCAAAAACAGTCATATCATTTTGCCTCATGAGCCATTGACAGCAATCTAAATACCCTTTCTTACATGAGGATAATGTCACTTTCTGTAATAATGTAGATTTTGAGTACAGCAATCATCTTAATAGCACATAGAACATCATACTCTCCATACACTGATGATACTGTGCTAATTGGATCTGGTGAGTAGGAAGCAGCAAACCTTAGCAAGAATGTATGACAGAAGATGTAAATCCCATGTAAGTCTAGAGTCATGACCAATTGGAGAGGTTCCCACAAGTCCAATGATCCGGGAAATTTAAGAAAATTGTGAGAGAGAATTTTCTGTACCTTGAATTTCCTACTATAAAGAAAGACGCATGTTTGGTATGCTGATCTGACCCATTGACCAAAACCTGTTTGGCTGGCATATGAGGGCCTGGACCAAGTAAAACATTCCAGCAGTTTCAGGATGTGGTACAAAGTGCCCTGCCTCTTGGGTCTTATGACCCAGAAGCGTCAATGGCAGATAGGGAAGCTCTATAGAGCCTCTGAAAAGTCCCTGAAGGAGAATCACTGTACTGGCCCTCTTCTGTGGATAATTATTCTCCATTTCAAAAGTAGTTCCTAAGGCTAAGCATCTGACCCCATAGCACATATAACCAAATGACTATGAAACTTAACTGTCCACTATGAACTGGTGTTATATGATCCATCAAACCACAAAATTGGATGTGCACACAGCATTTTATTGTTAAATGGAGGAAAGATTTATAAAGCTGGGTCGTGTAAGTCCAGAAGACCTAAGTAAACTCCAGTTTGTGATTAGGATGTGTCCATTGAGGACAATTGCCATTTCTACCTACCTAAACACAACAGCACAAAGCTGCTGCATTTGATTTTCAATTATCTGTACCAACTTTGAATGAACAATGAGAATAAAACTGACCATTAGTTGTTACTAATCTTCTGACTAACATTCACGAGGACAATATTACCTTTGAGGAATAGTTGCACGTGCTTGAGAAATGCTTTCCTTTTATAACTTAAATAACTTTATCATATTCCTCTTTCATCATTAAAAATTGAATTCCAACAACATTATTCTGACGAGTGCTGCATTCTTTTCTTTTTATTTTCTAAAGTTATTTACAGTGTTTGTTTTGTACTTTTTTGTAAAATATCTTTTTATACTGTCCATTCTACCAGTCAAAAGTTTAACTTTCATCGTGAAGTTTTATAAATACTTAATAGCCTTCAGATATTTTGTTAAAAAAAGCACAATTATCTCTTGGCATATTTCCGTCTGTTGTTCTTATTGAGCATGCAGATGCTCACATGCATGCATAAACATGTTCAGAGTAGCTTGTCCTAATGTTCTGTCTTGTTTTACACACAGAAACTGACCTATAGAGAACCATGGTTTCTACAAATGGAGTTTCCCTCAAATTTGTCACTGACTACAATTCTGAAGTCCTCCTGGGGTCAGGTCCTTCTTGGTATTCTTAACAGATCAATAGTGATTCATTCACTTCATATGCCCAAAGAAATCCTGAGTTAAATGCCTGCTGGGTCTTTCAGTTGTGCCGAGGAGACCGTGATTCGTTACTCAGACTTGTACTCTCAGTCATGTTGCACCCGTGGCGGGTGAAGAGTTTCTTTCAACGGGCGTTTTTCCCTCATTCTTAAGAGGAGTTAGCATACTTCCAAGAAATGGCAAAAATGCCAGTCCACGCGAGACCCAGAGGTAACTGAGGGCTGAGAGAAATCCTCAGGTGCCCCTTCCTTCAGGGCTGTATTTCAGTGATAGTGTAATAATAGGTTACTGAGGCTGAACTTTACACATCCATAGGTATTCTCTTAGATTTGCTGAGTATCAACAAATGTGCAGACATATTGAGAAGAAAGCAGGAGTGAGAGATGTCCAGAATGTTCAAAGAAAAAGAAGGATTCATTTCCCGAAAGTTGGCCTGATTCCTATACCTCAAAGCTTTTTTCTCCCTTATTGTTGTTCCCTATTTACTGTTATCATTCATATTTACCATGCACACTTTCAGTAGACTTCTGCAGCTGGCAGGAGGTGACTGTTACCTTTGCATCTCCTCTCTAAGCCTAACTGGAGACATCTGTTATGAAGAAGCGTCTTACGAAGCATCTTTCCTGAGAAGATCGTCAACATGTCTCTGTGATTGTCTCCAGCTACCTCTTATGATCACAACTAACTGGGGATGTTTCTAAAACATATTCCCTTACATTCTCTACTCTGATAATCAAAACTTTTTTTCATTCATTGCAGTGAATTACATCAGTCTCCGGATTCCTCTCAGCAATTCAGAAGAATGTGGGGAGGATTGAGGCATTCGGATCCCACTTATGCATGTAAGGAGTCTTCCCCCAGTAATCTTTTATCATTTTAATTTCATTTCACTTAATCTTGCTTTCAGAATGCAAAACTATTACTTTCTTTTCAGTAGCACGATCAAGGGGGGTACTGTGGACCCAAATCGCAGGTTTCCTACTTCTCTCCTTTACCCCTTTATGATTCTGTTTTACTTTACATTCCTCTATCTCACCTGATATTTCTTTCTCTTATTGAGATTTCTGAGATGCCAGCCTTCTTTCTTATTTGTTATGTATCTTTCAGTTATAATCTTGGACCTCACAGAAAGTTAAAGAAGATGCTTCTTGATTCCAGGTTCTATTTATCTCTCTGGACAAGCCGGTGGCAATGCTGAGGGCTGGCCACCTTGTACAAGTAATCACAGGCCCACAAGCCTCTTGGAGAATGAGTCTTTGTCTTTTGCCATTCTGTGGTTTCCTCCACTAATGTATTTATCAATAAAGACAGAAGAAAATGTTGATCTACAATCATTGTACCAGTAACAGGTAGACAATTAAGAAATTTGCAGGAGGCCAGATTTCAAGCAGGTATGCTCAGAATCACACATTTATGCAAAACCCCAAATTCTTTCTTCCAAGTTTCCCCTCTGTGGATTCCTTAGCTTTCCACTTCTACTAATCTGATCTGTTGCAGCCCCTGGAAATATCCCACAGGTAGGTAAATTAGGTTTCTAAGTCCATACTTTCTGAATAATTTGTCAGTAACTTAGAAAGTGACTTATTTTAGCATATCTTTTTAATGTATATATCTAGTTCTTTCTTGGTCATTATACCAATGCCATTTGGCTTGTTTATATAGTATGCCTCTGAGATCAAATTTTTCTAAGAATTAGGAATTTACATTTGATTTTATCTTGGAGATATCAGTTGGTATTAAACTGTAGTATCTGTTATTTTATTTCATAATATATTTCGAATTCTGTGTAGATTACATCATGTTCACCACCCGAAAACTAATTATAGTCCATCCCCTCACATGTGAGCCTAATCATCCCTTTTGCCTTCCCCCCGTTCCCCGGATAGTAACCACCAATACAATCTCCGTTGCTATGTGTTTGTTTGTCATTGTTTTTATCTTCTACTTATGAGTGAGATCATATGGTGTTTGACTTTCTCCTTCTGACTTATTTCACTCAGCATAATACCCTCAAGGTCAATCCACATTGTCACAAATGGCCGGATTTCATCATTTCTTATGGCTGAGTAGTAGTCTATCGTGTATAAATACCACATCTTCTTTATCCATTCGTCCCTTGATGGGCACCTAGGTTGCTTCCAAGTCTTGGCTATTGTGTATAATGCTGCAATGAACATAGAGGTGCAAGTATCTTTACGCCTTTGTGACCCGAAACCATGAAACTTCTAGAAGAAAACATAGGCAGTACGCTCTTTGACATCGGTCTGAGCAGCATATTTTCAAGTCCCATATCTGACCGGGCAAGGGAAACAAAAGAAAAAATGAACAAATGGGACTGCATCAAACTAAAAAGCTTCTGCACAGTAAAGGAAACCATCAACAAAATGAAAAGACAACCTAACAATTGGGAGAAGATATTTGCAAACCACATATCAGATAAGGGGTTAATATCCAAAATACGCAAAGAACTAATACAGCTCAACAACAAAAAAACCCCAACAATCTAATTAGAAAATGGGCAAAAGATCTGAACAGAGATTTCTCCAAAGAAGATATATGGATGGCCAACAGGCATATGAAAAGATGCTCAACATCATTAGCTATCAGGGAAATGCACATCAAAACTACAACGATGTATCACCTCACTCTGGTCAGAATGGCTATAATTAACAAGACAGGAAACAACAAATGTTGGAGAGGATGTGGAGAGAAGGGAACACTTGTTCACTGCTGGTGGCAGTGCAGACTGGTGCAGCCACTATGGAAAGCAGTTTGGAGTATCCTCAGAATATTAAGGATAGATCTACCATATGATCCAGCTATCCCACTGCTGAAGAACTTGAAAACATAATCTCTAATATTTGGTAATAACTTATAAATTCAGAACACCTTGTGAAACACACATAGCATCTTATCTGATACTTTCAACAACCGTTCAAGTGTATACTGTGTCTGCATTTTACAGGTAAGGAAACCAAGGCTCAAAATGTTTGTGTAAGTCGCTGACAGCCATTTGGGATTTAAGTATCAGAGATCAGACACAGATTCCACATCCTAGAGATACATCGCTTCTTCTTAGCTATCCCTAAGTTATCCCTAATACTGCTCAATTTCTAGAGAGGACTAAGATTTTAAGAGGTTAAATTATTCCTCCTAGGACACTCAGCAGGTGAGAGCTAGGATTCTAAGCTAGGTCTGAGAACTTTTTGCAGTAAAACTGTGTTAGTGTGTTGGGATGTGTAGGGTGTATGTGCATGTGTGTGTGTGTATACACCCCACAATACCTCATATATCCTATAATATTCCCCAGGCACACTGCCATTAAAATGAATTATAGTACGTTAGTATATATTAGAGGCTCCTGAATAGAATTTATCTCAAGTACACATGGCAATTTTAGTTTCTTGGTGAGACACACATCACTGCAGCTCATCAATATTTCTACTTCTTCTTTCTTTCTGAGGTTTTGGGAGGATTAGATTTCCCCACCGTTTTGAACTTAAGTATAATTGAGTGATATGAGAACACGTCACTTTCAGACCCGATGTGTGATTCTTTATGCTCTCTTCCCCTGCTCGGGCAGACCTGGAGAGCTTGCTTTGAGACTCATAGTAAGAGAGTAGATTCTGTTAGCTGGGATCTATGAGAAGATTCACCTAGTGTGACTCTAAAATTTACATTTTTGATTTCTGCACTATGCTCTCTCTCATAGATATTTTAAAATAAACGTAAATTTATAAAATTTTTTAATATCTATTTTCTTATTAAAAATATTTTACTTTTTCACTGAAAACCTTAATCTATTTTAAACAGGCACCACACTTATGCACTGCACATGCATATGTAGATGCGTGATATTCGTATTCAAACTCCAGCACTGATCAGAATCTGCGTGTTTTCTTATGCGGTGAGTTACCTCATTGGCTCTTACAATCAAAAAATTTAGCCTTAAGGTGGCATAATTTTCAAGTTCAATTCAAGCCTACGGAGCAGGCAGCAGTAACTCATCTTTTCAAAATATGCTTAGAGAACGTCTTTGAAGAACTACCTGTTGTATGTTTTATAAGGGCCCTGAGAAAAGTAGTATATTCAGATGAATTTTATATGACTCTAAATATGATACATAAAAGATTTAATGTTTTTAAAGGAATAATTTTTTTCATTGTTTATCTTTCTTAACTGCTCAGAGACATGAATATATGAAAATTTGTGATTAGTAAGAGGCACCTGTATGCTCTGAAATAAAATTAAATATACTGAAATGCCAACTCAATTTTGACCACATGTATTTCTGATTGCTATAGGTTTTGCTTTCTGCTTAATTCCAAAAAGTTTGTAAATAATCAATGTTGAGTAATCAGCATATTTATTAGGTTTCTTCTTGCTTTGGGATCTTTGGACCTGAAGCTGCCTGTGTTAGGACGTCCTCTCAGCTAGAATGCCATTCTCTAATTCCTGTCGTGGTTGGCCCTCCTTCCTTCTGAGACTTAGCCCTGTTGTCACCTTCTTTGAGAACCCCTTCATGATTCTTTCCACTCCTCACTCACCTGACCCCCATCTTGAGGAGGGGCCCTCCAATGTGATTCCCTAACACAGTCTGCATCTTACTTCAATTAACCACAGATTCCTATAGTTAATTATCTTTTTCGCAACCTCATGATTTGTTTGAAACAAGAGACTTTTATTTTTTAACAGATTTATTGAGGCATAATTCACATATCATACAATTCACCCATTTAAAGTCTTCAATTCAATATTATTTGGTGTATTCACTTGCCTGTGCAATCCATGCAATATAATTTTAGAAGATTTTATCCTCCGTATAAAAACTCTATACCCATTAGCAATCAATCCTCATCCTCCCCCACACTTCTCTAGCCCTGAACAACCACTCTCTTTGCATTATCTGTAGTTAGTACAATGGTAGATGTATAGTAAAGTCTAAATAAATGTTTACTTTAAAATACAGAAAGTGATATATATTAGTTCCCCAGGGCTGCACTGACAAAGTGTCACACACTGGTTGACTTAAAACAACAGAAATTTATGATCCCTTCGCTGTGGAGGCTGCAAGTCCAAAATCAAGGTGTTGGCAGAGCCATGTTGCCTATGAAACTGTAGGGGAATCATTCCTTGTCTCTTCCTAGCTTCTGGTGGTTGCTGTTAGTCTTTGGTATTTCTGAGATGGCTGCTGAATAGCTCCAGTCTCCGGCTTTGTAATCACATGGCATTCTCCCTGTGACTCTGTCTTCACATGTCCATCTTCTTATAAGGACATCAGTCATATTGATTTAGGACCTATGGTGCTCCCGTGTGTATGACCTCATGTTAACTGATTGCATCTGCAAAGACTTTACTTCCAAATAAGGTTACATTCAGAGGTATTGAGGGTTAGGGCATCAATATATCTTTTATTAGTGGGGAGGACACAAATCAGCTCCTAAGAGACTGGACGAATGATCAATGAAATTATTCTTTATTGTTTGCAAAGGCTTTCATCTTAAATCTGGGATAATGAATAATTGTGTCATTTTTACTTCTCTAGATAGAAATTATTTCACAGAGTATAATTTCTGTGGTTATACTATGAGCCACTCAGAGTAAATTGTTTCTAATGTAGGCTGCTACGTTAGACAGAAATTAACTAATTGCATCTTGATCTAAATTTTTTTGTTTCTATTTCCCATCTGTGGGCTATGACTTCTCTTTGGGGATTTCTCCAGCAGGAATTACAAGTGACAGATTCCAACTACACATCACATACTATACTTTTCAGGGAAATAATGCTGTTTGTTTGAAGAGTTCAAATTAGAGCTGCATTACTAAAAATATGAGCGGTGAAATTTGGTGACTTATTTTGTATATTTTTCCTTTCCACATGAAACTTTCTGGTGAAATCCTGAGATTATTTATAGCCCAAGAATTATTCTTGGACCCGAAGAATAATTCCTGACCCACGAATCTTAGTTCTCAAAATAGAATCCCTGATCAACAAAAGATGAAATAATGATTTGCTTGGAAATTAGAGCAGAAATTGATTTGAAAACTATACAATATCACCATTAGATATTCATAGCCAAGCCCAATAGGAAAAGTTGTTAGGAGTTAGCTGAAGAAGAAGGAAATATAATTTTAAAGATATTAATTTGGCACTAGAGTTGTAATTACCAAACACTGGTAGTACCCCAAACTCTCTGAAGAGAAAAATCACCAAGGAATTTTGTAGAGAAGGAGAACAATTAAAAAAAGGGTTGGGGAACCAAGAGAGAAGGTTTTTCAGGTCTGCATTTATTAAGTGTTTATGTAACTGTAATCAGTTATAGGCAATTTATGGGCATACCTCTAAGACCAGATCTCCAAAGGAACTCGTTTGAAAAAACATCCAAGTACTTTTCTAAGTGTGCCATTAATCTTATGATGCTTAACCTGAACTACAAAAGAAACTTTTATCTGAATCAAAGAAGAAATTGCAAATAAATCATAAGTAGACCTGTTATATTTTGTAATTTTTTTATAATTAGTTTTTTGATTTATAAGATGTTACTTTCTATTTGTTTCAAGAAACTTGAAACTTTGATAGCTTAATGTTTTTGATGGCCTGATTCCTTCAAATAAATATTTCTTTCACATATTAGCCTCTATTTCCCTTAGCATCTACTCAAACATGAAAGGAAGGAATCTCTCATTACAACATAGGTGGCATGAATGCTTTTAAAACTTATTTTAGTTAGAAGCATTGCATTCTCTTCTCCAATTTAACTTTATCATGGTCTGGTATCTATCTAAATCTTCCTCTGTCTGAAATTTTAACAGCAATTTTGTCTGAGGACTTAATATTTTACATAGAAAGACTGAAAAGTTCACATATGTAGTTTTTCTTCATCACTTGGTTTCAGGGCTGAATTAAGATGGACTTTAGAAAATCCTTTTGCTAATTTTATTTTTAAAAATATTGAATGCCTCTATTTTCCTTATGGCTAAGAAACTGTTCTGGATCATGTGGGGATCACACTTGTGAATAATGAGGTTACTTCCTTTAAGAATTCTTACAGCCTGGTAGTTTAATAAACAGAGACGTGAACAAAAGGATTTAGGGGCTGAAAATCAGTTATGGGCCAGAACATTTGGGAGGCCTGTGCTGTTTTCATAAGTTCAGATTACTTACAAACTTAATACATAGATTCTTTCTTTCCAAGTTTTACTTTTCGTAACTTGACCTGGATATTTAACGGAAAAATTATAGCAAAGAATAGCTATCTGAGTGTTTGTGTAAGTGGATTAATGAACTTAACACAGGCACAAAGTAAAGAACATTTAGGTATCAGCTGAAAAAAGCATGCTTCCTGGAATTAAAAATTTTTAAAAAGTTTCATTTGCTTACTTTTTAAACAGAAGGTAAAGATTTATAAGAACGTAAATTTATGTCCCACCTCTAATTTTTAGACCTAGTCTTAGGTCAACTTGAGAAAAATTATAGCTCACCTACTATTTGTTTTAAGGATAAATATAACAGTTCTTTTTCATTCTTATCAAATTTCAAATTTTTTTAGGCACAAAAGTACACTTAACAAAAAGGTAACATTCCTTGGAAAGAGAATCTTGCTTCGAAATATGAGTCTATAAGGTTTGTGTGTGTTTTTCTTTTTTTTTCTTCTTCTTTTTACCATAGGAAACTCCTGTTAGTGCTGTAGTATAGATTTAAAATAATGAGCAACAAAAGATAAGAAAGGCCAAATGGTTTAAAGTTATTTTATCTCTGGAAGTATCCCAATGACAGCCCGACACAAAAACAATCTACATTGTGTTGCAGAACAGTTAAAATCAGTGTGGCCATCTGGAAACATTCCAAGCATTATGGATTGATGGCCAAAGACAATTCCCTTTTAACAACTGAGCGCATTTACGCACAACCCCACCTGGAAGTCTATGGAAAAGAAAATGCTCCTGTAAAAAAGCAACAGGCTGAAGAAGAGGATTCTGTGTGTATAGGAAATAAACAGTCATCAAAATTATTTGAAAGAGTAATGGCGATGATAATGAGAAAATTCCAGTTACCAAAATTAGTCCCATATAAATATTGCACTTAGCGTTATTCAGACCTATGCTTGATAAATTTTCTTTGTTTTATACACAACAGAAAGAGAAGAAAATAGCTATCCTATGACATGTCACCATGCATAAAAAATAATAATTTTATAGTATAAAATAACAGTAAGGAAAGAACCCTGATAGCCACATATTAAATTATATCACTGACCCAAAGTGTAGACAAAAGTACCACCAAAGTCCATTTTGGAATTGCGATTCATTCATAAGAGTTTCATATTAATTAATCTTTACATTCATGCTTTTGAAAGTGAACTTCAAGTGAATGCAGCTAAATCATGTTTCAAGGTAGAATGATGAAATATTGATAGATGTTTTCTCTAGAGTGATTATCAAGAAAAAGATTTCAAACTGGAAAATGGAAGGTTGCTGTTGACAAGCAGTGTCTAAAATGCTCAAGTGAATCTGCTTGAAACACTGATCCCCAGGTTTGGTTTTCTTTCTAGCATCAATGCTTAGAACTATTTTTAAATGCAATTAAAATTGTATAGGTGGCACAAACCCAGAGCAGAACAGCTGTCCCTATTGATGCACCAATTGTGCAGAAGACAGTCTCATGGTTATTTTCATCAATCTATATTCACTGCCTTTAAGAAATTTAGGAATAAATAAAAGCTACAATATTTAAAATATTAAGTAAAGATTTATACAAGGAAGTATCTTATGATATTTTGAAAATCATCATTAAATTGTTAAATTGATAATGTATTAGATATGATCTGAACGGTATGGGGGTTTTTGGATGCTGTTATGATTTTTTTTGTAATTATCATTAATTTGCATAAGCAAGTATCCATTTGTGAATAAAATTGCTTGATTCTCTATGAGAAAGCATCAATGGGCATAGCTCATGTATTACAGAAACTTGGCGGCTGCTAACTGTTATCGCTGCCATCTTTAGTATTAAACCCTGAATAGAACTGAGGACAGTAGGCTCACAGGATGAGGGAATCAGATTTTCCCAGGGCCCAAGATACTTCTTTATTATGATCTAACAGTTATTGTTTTTCTACTTCAGTACGTCGACATAATTTATTATATGATAAATTCTGCTAAAAGACAGTCCATCTTGAATTGTTACAAATGTGGAACCTGTCCCTGAAATAACAAACCTTGAACTCAGAGTCATAGTAAAATTTCATTTTACTTTTAAAATGTTTATTGCACCTCCTGAGCCATAAATATTCCTTGTTTTGCTAGTATTACAGGCATATTGTAGTAATTCTGAATGGAATAGTCCTAATATAGGAGCGTCAGGTTTTATTTGGAAAAAAGAGAAATTGGGAGTTATGCAGATCTTTGCCTGATTCCTAGCTCTATAACTTATTTGAAGTATGATTTTGCTTTATAATCTCTAACGTACCTTATAACGATCTGGGTAAACTATCCGATTTGCGTGGCTGGAAGTTGCTGATTGTAGGGATTAAATGAGAAAATCAGTGCAAGAAGCAAGCACTGTGCCTGGCTCAATGCAAACGAAACATTTGAAAAATAAAATGACATACCTCATCAATCGGATTTTCTTTGAGCACTTCCTTTGTTTCTGGTCCTACATAATGCTCCAGGCTCATCTTATCTATTTTCTGCCCCAGTCCTAGAATCAGCCATTTATCCAAGTAGCCCTGGTACTTGTTATTAGAAACCAAGATCTGATGGGCTCTTTACTACTAGGATGTCATTGCTTTAAGGTACTCTCAGTTCACAGAGCAACCCATGAATATACACATGTCTATAAATATTTCCTATATGTAACCATCTATATCTATATTAAGCAAAATATGATTTAATACTGATTTTTTCAGTGATCTGTATGGATAATTCAAGCCTCCCCCACACCTTGTTTATCTGAACGTTCCCACTCCAGTGTTAAGGAACCCGGCTCTTAGCATTGGCCATTTACTCATTTATTTACATAATTGTTCAATTTCAGTGAACGTGTCTAGCAATATCAGAATTAACTCATAGTCTAACAGGATAAACTTTATCAACTAGAGTACAATGCTTATGTGCAATTCCTTTGGCCTTTAGTCCTACAGACTCTACTCATTTGAAAAGTGACTTTGGTCAGCTGTGTGCCCCCCTACTCCCAGCAGGGGTTGTTTCATATGTTCATAACACAGGTGGATTCTTTTGCCACAGTCTGCATTCCTTCCTGAGATCCCAGAATCTCCTAAATAATTTTTTACTCAAAATAAATCTGAATGCATTGAAATTCACTATTTGTGCTGTAAAGTTTTGTAAATATTGACAAATGCTTAATGTCATGTATCCATCATTACAGCATCATATAGAATAGTTTTAATACCCTAAAAATCCCCTGTACTTTACTTGTTTATCCTCATGCCCCACCCTGAACATCTGATCATTTTACTCCCTATATAATTTTGCCTTTTCCAGAGTGTCATATAATTAGAATCACATAGTATGTACCCTTTTCATACTGGCTTCTTTTACTTAGCAATACTAGCCATTTAAATTTCTCCCGTGTCTTTTTGTTGTTTGATAGTTCACTTGTTTTTACCACTGAATAATATTTCATTGTGTGAATAAATCACAGCTTGCCTCTTGATTTACCTATTAAAGTCTACCTTGGTTGTTTCCAGTTTGGGGCAAATATGAATACAGCCACTATAAATATTCATATGAAGGTTTTGTGTGGACATAAGTTTTCAAATTAGTTGGGGAACTACTTTGGAGCACAACTGTTGCATTGTATGGTAAGACTATGTTTAACTATGTGACTACCAAACTGCCTTTGAAAGTGGCTATACTATTCTATATTTCCGCTTGCAATGAGGGAGAGTTCCTGTTGCTCCATAACCTCATCAGCATTTGATATTGTCAGGTTTTTTTTATTTTAGCTATTCTAATAAGTATATAGTGGTATCACATTATGGTTTCAATTTTCAATTTCTTCAAGGCAAATGATGCTTATTTATCAATCTGTGTATCTTCTTCATATGCTTATTTATCTTTCATATGCTTATTTATCAATCTGTGTATCTTCTTCAGTGAGGTGTCTGATCAGAATCATTGCCAATTTCTTAGTTAAGTTTTATTTTTCTTTGTACATTTTGAATACAAGTCCTTCACTAAATATGTGGTTTGAGAATACGGTCTTCTAGCCTCTGGCTTGACTTTTCATTCTTTTAAGAGTGCCTTTTGCAGAGCAGTTTTCAACTATAATAAAGTCCAACTTATCATTTTTTTTTCTTTAATGGACCATGTTTTCAATATTGCATCTAAATATTCAGCACCAAACCCAAGGTCACATAGATTTTCTCCAATGTTTTCTTCTAGAAGTTTTGAAACATTGTGTTTTATATTTATATATATATACATATATATATATTTATATGTGATCCCTTTTGAGTTAAATTTTGTGAAATTGTCAGGTCTGTGCCTAGGTTTTTTGTTTTTGCTTGGTTTTTGATTTTTACAGGTGTGCTTCCAATTGTTCTAGCATCATTTGTTGTAAATACTATCCTTTCTTACTAAATTCCCTTTGCACCTTTGTCAAAGGTCAGTGCATTATATTTTTTAAGTGTATTTCTGAGGACTCTATTCTATTCCATTGATATCTTTGAATACGCCTTTTTTTCAATGTTAGTCGATCTTGATTATCCTTACTTTATAGTTGTCTTAAAGTTAGATAATGTCAGTGCTGCATCTTTGTTCTTCTCATTCAAAATTGAGTTAGCTATTTTAGGTCGTATAAACATATACGTATAAACATAAGAATCAGTTTGTTGCTATCCACAAAATAGCTTGCTAGGATTTTACTTGGAATAGTAATATGTCTACAGATCAATTAGGGAAGAATTGATATTCTAATATTGAATCTTCCAATCTTAGAACATGAAACATCTCTCCATATATTTAGATCTTTTTTGACTTCTTTCATCAGAATTTCTGCATATATATATATAGTATAATATTTTATTGGATTTGTGCCTTAGTATTGCACTTTTTGGTGCTATTGTAAAGGATATTGTGGGGTTTTTGTTTTTTGTTTTGGTGAGAAAGATTGTCCCTGAGCTCACATCTGTGCCAGTCTTCCTCCACTTTGTATGTGGGATGCTGCCACAGCATGGCTTGGCAAGCAGTGTGTAGGTCCACACCCAGGATCCGAACTGGTGAACCCTGGGCCGCGGAAACAGAGCAAACGAACTTAACCTCTACACCACCGGGCCAGCCCAAAGAATAGTCTGTTTTTAATTTAAAATTCCTATCTTTCATTGCTGGTGTATAGGAAGGCAATTGACTTTTGTATATTAACCTTGTGTCTGGTGACCTGCTATAATCACTTATTAGTTGCAGGTGGTTTTTATTTGCTGCTTTTTTGGGATTTTCTACATAGAAAATCATGACATTTGCAAAAAAAGATGGTTTAATTTCTTCATTCTCAATCTGTATACATTTTATCTTCTTTTGTCTTATGGCATTAGCTGCAATGCAGTTACCAGTTGATGTGATTATAAGGTGTAGGAGGTGGAATAAACATTCTGTAATCTTCTTTCTTTCTTTCTTTATTTTGAGGAAGATTAGCCCTGAGCTAACTGCTGCCAATCCTCCTCCTTTTCCTGGGGAAGACTGGCCCTTAGCTAGCATCCATGCCCGTCTTCCTCTACTTTATATGTGGGACGCCTACCACAGCATGGCATGCCAAGCGGTGCCATGTCCGCACCTAAGATCTGAACCGGCGAACGCTGGGCCGCCGAAGCAGAACGTGCACACTTAACTGCTGTGCCACCGGGCTGGCCCCTGTGTAATCTTATGATTAAAGGGCAATGTTTAGTGCTCCTACGTGTCTCAGCTGTGAGCTTTACTGTTTCCCACTTTCTCCAGGACACCTTAGTTAAGGCAGGAAGGCCAGAGTGTTCTGTAGTTGTGTAATTCCCTTCCCCCTGGTAGGATAAACCTCTGGGCTTCTTTCAAAATGATTTCTCTCCCCTCCCCCTTCTCCTTTGCACTTCTCCCATTCTCATAACCCCTGCTAGGAACACTAAGGTTTTTTTCTGGACTTGTCTCCGTGAGACACGAGTTGAATTCCTGGTGGTAAATTCCATGAAAGTGTGGATGCTCCCCTAAATCATTGGCCTCCCAAATTTTCTCAGTCTCCTGCCAGTCCATGCTCTGACTCCAGCAAGTCATCACAGTTTCCATTTAAGCATTCCTGGATGTTTATTGCTCCTGTGGTCTCTGCTGCACGTCAGCTGATCCAGGCTGTAATTCTCTGTATTTGCCCGTCTCTCCAAATTTTTGGGTGGCAATTTGCCCTGAGACCTCAGTCTCTGATGGGTCCAAGTAAAGTCATTGAAGTTCAGTTTTTTCCAGGGTTTTTCTCATCATAAGGACGAGAGTGACAACTGCCAATCTCCTTGCCTGTCAGAGCTGAAGGGAAAGTTAAGTAGGCTTTTTAAATATTTCCCCCCTCTATTTGTTCACATGACTTCATCAACAATACTCACAAAGGAGTAAGCATATTTGAATTTTATTTTTTATTTGCAGAAAACACAGAGCTGGAGTTTTAACTCAATTTTCTTTTCTTTTACTGCTAAAGTCATTGTTCATTTCATAGCTGCGTTTCTAAGGGATACAAGATTGAAGAGTTGTTCTCTTGGTACTTACACAGGGCAACAACAGCACGCTAAGAAATGTAGGAGAAAAGAATTTAACGAAATAAATCAGATACCATATTTTCACTTTGAATTATTCATTGAATGTGAAATATCTTAGTATTTCATATGCATTTCTTGCGCAAATAACAGAGAGGTCTAGAGTACTCTATAGTCTCAAATAATTGTCAGCCTTCACTGGTATTCATATGGCTTTGAACTACAAATCCTATTAGCAAATTCCTAATTATAATCATATTTTTTCTCTTTAGGATTATTATTACTAAAACTTATAAATAACTTTGATCCTGTTTTGTTTCCCAATTTTTCCTAAACATAATATTGATTCATTTAAAACATTTAATCCACATGCCTGGAAATTACTGATTATCAAATTCGCACACTCTCCATTAAATTGAAACTGAAATTATGGGGGTTCACCAGGAAAGTCCGGCTTCATCTGAATCAATATCAGTTTTCTAAGATATTTGTCAAAACTCAAGATGAAACATTTTACACTCTCTGAATAGGATGCATTTTTTTGCAGACAAATTTCTGGTGTTCTTTAGTTTGTAACAGAACTTTCATTATGGAGATCGGAAGAAAGATACCGCAGAATTGAAGGTTTGCCAAAAATTGAAAAGCAAAGTATAAAATAAGCTGCAACATCACATTTTTTTGTACAGAAAGTTGAGGTAAAAAAATAGTCACAGTTAACCATTATTGGCCAGAAATCTTACCCGCTAAAATAGGGGGAGATTTGAAAAATGATGGCATGGAAGGGGATTAATACTGAGAAAAACCATCTCTTCCACTTGCTCATTTGTTTAATAAAAGCCGGAAATGTGTGAGTAGGATTTTTCTTTTCCAGATTAGAAAACTTACAGATGCTCAGTAGTTTTTTCTCAGGTCAGAAAGATATTGTGTCGGATCTGGCCCCAGATGTATCTGCAGAATCCAGTGCTCCTGTCCTGTCTTTCCATGAGACGTGGTTACTTTCCAAAGATTCGTTTGTCTTGAACTGCGTATATGGCCTCAGATAATTGACTTAGCTCCTGATTGAAATTTGGATATGAAATAAAAAGGTTGAAAGATTCAAGCTCATTTTAATTTCCTGTGTCCCGTTAAATCAGACACCAGTGATGTTTATGAAAATGGTTTTATTAAAAGTGTGCTGTTTTTCTTTATACTTCTCTTTTTAGAAAATGGACAAAATGATTGATGTTTTAATGATTAGGTGCTTATTAAGTGTTTCCTCAAGGAAGCACCTAGATTTATCCCAATAAATACTTTTTATAACAGTGCCTTTCAAACTTGAAGGTTCATGTAAATCACTTGGAGATCTGGTTAAAATGCATCCTCTGGGACCAGCCCATGGCATAGCGGTTAAGTTTGCGCCCCTTGCTTTGGCAGTCTGGGTTTCTCTGGTTCCGGATCCTGAGCGCGGACCGACACCCTGCTTATCAAGCCACGCTTTGGTAAGCGTCCCACATATAAAACATGGAGGAAGATGGGCATGGATGTTGCATCTTCCTTAGGAAAGGAGAATTGGTGGCTGATGTTCCCTCAGGGCTAATCTTCCTCAAAAAGAAAGAAAAAAAAAAAGCATCTTCTGATTCTATAGTTCTGGTCAGGTGCCTGTGATTCTGCTTTTGTGACTGCCTCCTGGGGGTGATGCTGTTTTTCCAGGGACGACACTGATAAAGCAAGAGCGCTAACCCTTTTCAGTTATATGTTTTGAAAACGTCATCTGCTAGTTGCAGATTACCTTTTAACTTAGTGCATGACGTGTGTTTTAACATAGAAAAATTATCTGGCTTTTCTTTCTTTTGTTTTATCCTTTTGGACCTTGTTTAAAACACCTTATTTATAAAAATTTTATAAAGTTCTCTTTTATTTTTACTTTTGAATTTATGTCTTTAAACCTAGTAGATAACATTTTGTGTAGGTTATGCAGTTGAAATATATATATTTATTCATACAGATAAACATTATGTCCAGCATTGAATGTCCTGACTTGCAATTTCACCTGTCATATAAAAAGTTCTGATGGATACATGCTTGAGTTTGTGTGGCTGTGTTTCAAGGCTGTTTCTTTCAGACAGTGTATTTTCTTGGCCATTCTACCAATACGGTTCTTTCCCATACCTTCATAATGAGTTTAACTAACTGTTGGGGGAAAGTTTAGTACTTCAAATTTGTTTTGATTTTTCTTGGGCTTTTCTTCCACCATGGGAAGCTTGGATCTGTTTTCTTAAGTTTCATCAATAAGGACTTGAAATTTTTATTGGAATTGCATGATTTGAGAAAAGAAATATTTTTAATAGTATATTTCTATCCATGAGAAGTGTATGTCTTACTTGTAAGTCCTCTGGCAAAATCTTATAATCGTATCTATTAAAAACGAAGATATATGTTAGGTTTCTCCCCTCTGGGTTTGTAGCAGAATTTGATGGTATCCTCATTTTAGTTATATGTTTGTGTTACTTGGTTATAGAAATGCTACTGATGTTAATATAATGTCATATTCTCACGTACCGTCTATTACAGAATCACATTTTTTTTTGTTACAGGAGGTTCATGTTTTTTCTTTTTGCCTTCTTATTTATTTACTTATTTATATTTTGTTCCACTGGTTAGGGCCTCAATTACCATGTTGTGCATAAGTAGTAACACTGTTAACCCTTGTCTGTTTTACGACTACACTGCATTTTTCCTAAAATTTCACCATTAGGTATTACTTTCGGTAAATTTTTTGATAGGTATCATTGATCAAATGAAGGGAGATCTCTTCTGTCCTTAGTTTCTGGGGACATGGTTTCAGTTTCACTTATTGGTAGTTGGTTTTATCATTTTTTTATACATCTTTTGAAATGATCACATTACTTTTTCTCCTATGATCTATTAATATGATGTGAAGAATTTCATGTATAGTTTATTTAATGCTAATGATACCCGTTCTAGCATAAATCTAGTTCCTTCAGGATATATTATTCACATTCACAATTTTGTTGAGAGCTGGGTTGCTGATATTGTATTTAAAATTTTGCATTTATTTTCTTAAGTGATATGCCTATAATTTTCCTTTTTCAATCTATTCTTGCCTGGTTTTGCTATCAGAGCTGTAGTAGCCTTATAAAATGAATTTGGAAACTCTCTCTCATTTTTCAGCCCTCTGGAACAGTTTATATAATTTTGGGATTACAAGTTCTGTTAAGGTTTTATAGAACTTGGTTATAAAACTGTCTGGACCTGGTGTTATTTTGTGTGTGGGAGGTGGATGGGGAGGAGGGTAAATTTTAAAATATACCTTGTACAGCTTTTATTTCACAACTGGTTTATTAAGAGTTATATTTTATTTTGAGTCAGTTCTAATAATTGTTACTTTTTGAAAAATGTCTATTTCATATAGATTTGAAGGTTATTTATGTAATTATTTTGTTTTTTAAGTGATTGAATCCATTGTCCTAAACTGCTTTAATTTTTTTCTTTTTTTTGGCGAGGAAGACTGTCACTGAGCTAACATCCATGCCAATCTTCCTCTATTTTGTATGTGGGATGCCACCTCAGCATGGCTTGGTGAGCAGTGTGTAGGTCTGTGCCCGAGACACAAACTGGCAAACGTGGGGCCGCTAAAGCAGAGTATGTGAACTTCACTACTATGCCTACACTACTTTAATTCTTAACGTTTGTGTGTTTTCTTTACATTTTCTTGATTCATCATACCAGAGTTTCATCCGTTGTATTTATCTCTTTAAAGAATCAGATTTTTAAAAAATCTTTTCTGTGGACTCTGTTTTCTATTTTGTTAATTGCTAGATCTTATATTTATTATTCCCTTACTTCAATGTTTCTTATACTTATTCATTTGTTCTTTTTCTAACACTCTAAACTAAATATTCACCATCCAATTGTCAAATATCTTTTCAAGTAAACGAAAGCATTTAAAACTGCAGATTTTGGGGGCCTGCCCAGTGGCACAGTGGTTAAGTTTGCACGTTCTGCTTCTCGGCGGCCTGGGGTTCCCCGGTTCAGATCCTGGGTGCAGACATGGCACTGCTTGTCATGCCATGCTGTGGTAGGCATCCCACATATAAAGTAGAGGAAGATGGGCATGGATGTTAGCTCAGGGCCAGGCTTCCTCAGCAAAAAGGGGAGGACTGGTAGCAGTTAGCTCAGGGCTAATCTTCCTCAAAAAAGAACCCTGCAAATTTTCTTCAAATTACTGCTATAGTTGCAACCTCCAAGTTTTGATATCTAGTGTTTTCAATGTTAATTAGTACTAAATCTTTTGTACTTTCTGTTATTTCTTCTTTAACTCAAGAATCACTTAAACGTTTGTGTATCTTATTTTCCAGAGTGAAGTTTAGGGGATGTTTTAAGATATATGCATTATATAGCTGTCTTTGTATTTGCTTTGACTTTTTGTGTCTCCTATATTGGTAACTGGAAATATTTTTTGTGTGCCTCAAACTCGTAAATATTGTCACAATTGGGATGCAACTCCTTCTCTCTGTTCCTGTCTCTTTATCCTTGTCTCTTTCTCTTTCTCTCTTTCACTCTCTGTCACCAATCTTTTTAATTGTATTTTTACTTTTTAATTCGTTTTGGTTCTATCTGAATCACTTATAATTCTTAAAAAGAGTTGTTATAAATAAGATATGTTACAATTTCTAATTTTTTTGGTACATTGGTTGATATTTTTGGTAATTTTGTGAAGTTTTACTTTATGTATTTTGATCTTGTGATATTATATTCCCACAGGCTCGGATATTAAACCTTACCCACACTGCTTACACTTGTTCTTTCTATCATTCTACACTAACGTTCTTTATGCCTCATTGAATTTATTAAAGTCTATTTTGTATGAAATTAATATTGCTATGCCAGCATTCTTTCACTTTTATTTGAGAAATTCTTTTTTTTTTTTGTTTTATGTCTTTCTATACCAGTATGTTTTACTATGTCTTCTGTAACCCATAGATAATTATTGTTTTAAATTCAATCTGAGAGTCTGATTTTCATGTGGCATATTGCTATTGAACTTAAACAAATAGACAGTCAGTTATTTTTCCAACAAAAATGGGTTTATTTGCATCAGCAAAGAATTGCATTTCTCAGTCTGCAACCAGGCAAGCCACATGCAAGTCCCCCAGCAAAAAGGAAGGAGACACTTTTTTATAGAGGGGAAGAGGAAGTTGGGAGGGCTATTATAAACAAAGGGTCCATTGGAGGGTACTGGGAGTTTGATGTGTAGTGGCTTTTCACTGGCTGGCTTGTGACAGTCTCTCATTGGCTGAGCTTCTGCCCATCAAAAGAAGAAGTCTTTCTTGTTCCTGTTGGTCTCTGCTATTTCCTAAGACATGAGATCCTGCCCTTTTAGCCTCCTGACTTCAATTTAATGATGTTTCTGTTTGTTAATTTGACATAGCTTAATGGTTAAAAGCAAAGATAATCCTATGCCTTCTAAGAATTTCCTTTTGTCTTCTAATACTTCTCCATGATATATTGAAGCATATTTTGTTTTATTTTTTTTCTTATTGAAATCTGTTGTATTTTTTCAATATTAACATTACTGCCATTTTTCCAGGTCTTTCTTTCTTTCTCTCTTTTTTTTTTTTAAATATATTGCCGTTCTCCCATTGATTTTCTTCTATCCTCTTGGAATTCAAAGTATTCGTATGTATGAGTGTCTCAATTGTCTCATTGTATCCCTCCTTGTCTTTCAAATACTGTTTCAAATGATCCTTCTCTTTAATGGTTTATAATTTACTGGGTAATATCCTCAAATCTATCACTTAATCTGCTAATTCTCTCTTAACAATATCTAATCTGCTATTTAAGCCATTCATTAAAAATTTAATATGAATAATTTGGTTATTTCTAACCTTATATTTGATCCTTTTTCAAGTCTGCCCCACTGTCTTTCATGAGTTTCATGTGCCCCACTGTCTTTCATTTTTCCTTTTGTAGCTTTTAATACTTTCTTTCATCCCATGTGTTCTTTTTAAGTGTACTGATTTTATTAGACTCTTTCAGCTTTCTGGTTACCTCAAGGTTTTTTATTGCTCACTGTCTTAATTTTTATGTCTGCAACTTCTCCACCTGATGGAAAATTTCTTCCTGTTAGTTATGATTTCTTTCTTTCTTTACTTCTTTGTACTATAAGCAACGTAGGTCTTTGAAGTATTTCTCCAAATTGATCTTGAGAATGTATCTGCTGCTTATACTTGGATCTCATGGTCTTGGGACCAGTGTTTATGTTATTGCTTGGGCATTTATGTTGCTACCTCTAAAGTAAAATCAAACAAATATAAAACAAAGAGCCAGCATAAGTTTTCAATTTCTTTGGAAAATACTCTTATCCTCACCCCCCAATTCAAGATAGAAGTAGTCTTCCTGTCACCTCTCCATCTCATCCTTTGGGCAGGTCAGTCATCTTCTCACTGAGATTGTGACACTGCAGAGATCAGGGCTTTCATCCCATTCATGAGCTTAGTTCCTTCCAATACACAAGGCAGAGAGACCTGGTCTCCTTTGTCAAGGCTTTCTCCATTTTAGGGTCCAACTGACAAACTAGAACCCTTCCTGTTTCCTGGTTGGCAGCTTCCCCTTTTTTTATAGCTTCTGTGGCTTTTGCTTCTTTTTTTGGAGCTAGCTGTATTTCAAAAAGCCGTATTTATTTAGTTCAGATCCTTAATTTATTTGTAGGAGGATTTTCATGTTACCCTAGTTGTTTATTTCATTGAAATTAGAAGTATACCTTTCCTCAGTTCTTTCTTATTTAAAAGATCCATGAAATTCAGAATTAATTTTAATTAATATACCTTTATTAATTAAATTTTAATTAATATACCT